>NC_069499.1:1382289553-1382458603 GCF_027579735.1 Bombina bombina
TTTTCCACTATGGGCCAGATTACAAGTGGAGGTGTATTTTGCACTCATGTTCGAGGGTTAAAACTACTAGAAGTTAGTTTGCATTCATATTACAAGTTGAAAATAAAAAATGATGCTCTCTCGTTCGCAAAGTCATGGTAACAAAGAGACTTTAAGAAGTTGCGAACCCAACATCGCATTCCCTCATAGATTTCAAAGGAGCCAAAAACCTAACACCCACAAGTTGCGCAAACACAATCGTGGTTATTTAAAAGCGCAACATAATAAGATAATATTGCATATTTTATAATCCAATATTCTACACATAGCAGAATATGTTCTATTTATTCTTAAAGAGATCTTTTAATATATATCTGATGGATTTTTGCTCAAATATATACTTATGCTTTATACCAATATATAATCATATATATATATATTTATATATATATACATATATACACAGATATATATCAATATCTATTTAATAATACATAAAACATATTCCGCTATGTAAATACACAGTTAAACATTTTATTAAATATGAATATTGCATAAATATAATTTTACATGTTTTCATATACTTGACAGCAAAGGGCTCCAATGCACATACGTAGTGTGTATGTATATATATATATATATATATATACCGTATTTGCTCGATTAAAAGACAATCCTGATTATAAGAGGAACCCCCCAACTGTGGATATTATTTAAAAAAAAAAAAAGACCCTGATTATAAGATGACCTGACCCCCCATAAAAAATATCACACAGTTTTTGCCATAAACACTGTTTTATCAGTGCAACAACTAACAAATAGATTATCTGAAAATCTCAGAGGGAAAAACCATTGCATTTCTCCTCTTGCAGCTATGAAAATTCTCAGTCCCCTTTGCCTCACAAATAGCCCCCTCTGTCTCTTCACCTTCACCCTCTTAATCTTAATTCTGAACCCCTCTCTCTGCTGTACCACAGCTGAGCTGCTCCCCCTCATCATGAATAATCCTCATTCCAGTAAGCTGTCACCCCCTGCCTACTGTTCTGTCACAGTCACACACAGCTGTAGAGACTGAGCGAGGACAAACACACCTGGCCTTCAACAAACTAACTTGTCCGCCGGGGGCGTGACCAGTGTGACTGGACAGGGCATGACTGGACAGGGCCGGTCGTGACTGGGGCAGGCGTGACAGGGGCGGGGCCGTGCGGGAGCGGCCATGGCCGTGATAGAGAGAGAGCAACAGAGGGGGGAATGAGAGCAAGAGAGAGCAACAGATAGAGGGGAGATAGAAAAAAAGAGGTGGGGGAGAGAGAAAAAGAGAGGAGAGAGAGCAAAAGAGAGGGAAGCGGAGCAAAATATGGGGGGGATGAGAGCGCAAAAGAGCAGGGAGAGAGAACAAAAGAGAGGAGAGAGAGAGCAAAAGAGAGGGGAGAGAGAGCAAAAGAGAGGGGAGAGAGAGCAAAAGAGAGTGGGAGAAAGAGCAAAAGAGGGGGGAGAGAGAGCAAAAGAGAGGGGAGAGAGAGAGCACAAAAGAGTGGGCGAGAGAGAGAGCGCAAAAGAGAGGGGGAGAGAGTGGAAAAGATAGGGGGCGAGGGAGAAAGATAGGGGGAGAGAGGGGGAGAGAGAGCAAAAGAGAGGGGGGAGAGAGAGAGCAAAAGAGGGGTGAGAGAGAGCAAAAGAGAGGGGGAGAAAGAGAGAGCAAAAGAGGGGGAGAGAGAGCGCAAAAGAGAGGGGGGAGAGAGCAAAAGAGGGGGAGAGAGAGAGAAGAGAGGGGGAGAAAGAGAGAGCAAAAGAGGGGGGGAGAGAGAGAGCAAAAGAGAGGGGGGAGAGAGAGAGCGCAAAAGAGAGGGGGGAGAGAGAGCGCAAAAGAGAGGGGGAGAGAGAGAGAAAGCAAGAGGGGGGAGAGAGAGAGAGCAAAATAGGGGGGAGAGAGAGAGAGCAAAATAGGGGGGAAGAGAGAGAGCAAAATAGAGGGGGGAGAGAGAGAGAGAGCAAAAGAGAGGGGAGAGAGAGAGCAAAAGGGGGGGAGAAAGAAAGCAAAAGAGAGGGGGGAGAGAGAGAGCAAAAGAGGGGGAGAGAGAGCAAAAGAGAAGGGGGAGAGAGAGAGCAAAAGAGAGGGGGGGAAAGAGTAAAAGGGAGGGGGAGAGAAAGAGCAAAATAGAGGAGGGCGAGAGAGAGAGCAAAAGAGAGGGGGGAGCAAGAGAGAGCAACAGAGAGGAGGGGAGATAGAAAAAGAGAGGTGGGAGAGGAGGAGCAAAAGAGAGGAGAGAGAGAGCAAAAGAGAGGGGAAGCAGAGGAAAAGAGGGGGCGAGAGAGCAAAAGAGAAGGGAGAGAGAACAAAATGAGAGGAGAGAGTCAAGAAGAGAGGGGAGAGAGAGCAAAAGAGAGGGGAGATAGAGCAAAAGGAGGGGGGAAGAGAGCAAAATGAGGGGGAGGAGAGAGCAAAAGAGAGGGGGAGATAGAGAGCAAAAGAGAGGGGGGGGAGAGAAAGTAAAAGAGAGGGGGGGAGAGAGAGCAAAAAGAGAGGGGAGAGAGAGAGAGCAAAAGAGAGGGGGAGGAGAGAGACCGCAAAAGAGAGGGGGGAGAGAGTGGAAAAGAGGAGGGGGACAGAGGAGAGCAAAAGAGAGGGGAGAGAAAGAGAGAGGGAGAGAGAGAGAAAAGAGAGGGGGAGAGAGAGTAAAAGAGAGGGAGAGAGAGAGCAAAAGAGGGGGGAGAATAGAGCAAAAGAGAGGGGGGAGAAATAGAGAGCAAAAGAGGGGGAGAGCCAAAGAGGTGGGAGAGAGCAAAAGAGAGGGGGGAGAGAGAGAGAAGAGAGCGCAAAAAAGAGGGGGGAGAGAGAGGAGCAAAAGAGAGGGGGAGAGAGAGAGTGCAAAAGAGAGGGGGTGAGAGAGCAAAAGAGAGGGGGAGAGAAAGCAAGAGGGCGAGAGAGAGAGGCAAAATAGGGGGGAGAAGAGAGGAGAGCGAAATAGAGGGGGTAGAGAGAGAGCGAAAGAGAGGGGGAGAGAGAGAGAGCAAAAAGAGAGGGGTGAGAGAGAGCAAAAGGAGAGGGAGAGCTGTAACTGCAAAAAAATGGCCCGTGTAAAGGGGGCTTTAGGACTAGTATATACATAAATACATACATAAATACATACGTACTCATATATAAACATATATATAAAAAATATTTGGTCGGTGGCTTCCGCTATATGGCTTTCTTGCTACGGGGTATCAGTTTATAGATATTTGTTGCAGTGAGTGTGATTAGTAAAATTATGGGGTACGATCCTGACAATAGGATAATACTACGGTTATATAATATATCGGGACACTTGGGGTTATGTGCCTTACATGCGGCGCTGGGCTAGCGCTACATGTGCTTTACATGGGCTAAAATGGTAGATCCATTGCAGGTGTGTAGGGGTTTCACATCTATCCGTTTGTAGTGCTGTATAGCCCAGCAGGTGCGATATGAGCTAGAGGTGTCTCTGGTTACAGATTATGTATTGCTTAGGTTTCTTTTAATGGTGTCAGAGGGGGCGTTAGCCGCTCATAGTAGGATCCTACAGGGTTATAAAGGTTGGCACAAATGTGTTATTTACTACTGCTGGCAGAGTTCTTAATCCAATAGCATTGGGTTAGGCTCTGCATGAGGCTGGGGTACGAGATTAATGTAGTTGCCGGTGTTACCCGGTGTTTGTGAGGGTATAAATTCCAGTCTGACTATGCAGGCTCTTGATATGTGGGTTTTGTTTGAGATACAAACCTGGACTTGTTCGTTAGCCCTGTGGCCTAGCATAGCACTTTGAGTATTTTGATGCAGGATACCTACTTACGTGGAATTAACCCTATCTTGTATTTTAATAAGCTTATACTATGGTGGGTTTTAGGACATTACCTTATGACCCACTGGGGGGCACACTGCCGTGCCCTAGGAGGGTGCTAGCAGGCTGACTTATAACTATGGGAGCCACAGGGTTTTGGTGTAACCCTGGGGGCCTCATACATACTATATATTGTGGAGAGCTCCCATTAAGTGTTTAACACCTGATAGTATCACGCCGAGCCTCTCTTTAATTTACAGGGGTTTCTATCTCTACAGTATTATTGAATTTGCTTGTCTTGCTAATATGGGGTTGCCCGCATTGTAAATTTAAATTTAATTTAGCTGGATGGTTTAAGTTTTGCATTTGGTGATGGGAGTATGTATTATTTTATTATGTATATTGGCAAAATATTGGATGTGTTTTCTTTTTTTCAACAGTTTTTTTTATGTGTCCCGATGAAGGCTACAACTTGTAGGCCGAAACGTCAACTTATAATTTTTCACTGCTGTAATGATGAAGAATAATAAATGATTTCCTATTCGTATAAATCATGAGAGGTGACCTCCGTTTTCCTGTTTTTGTGTATATATATATATATATATATATATATATATATATATATATATATATATATTTATATATATATATATATATTATATATACATACATAGAAACATATTTAGACATGTATATGTACAGTATGTATCTCTATGTTAAAGCCCTTTGCCTGCCTTTTTTTTTAACGTCTGAGACCTCATATCTTTGTGCCCTTATAAATTTTTTGTGGCAATATTTTTTTTAAATATTTTTTATTAGATAGTGTTATTATGAAGGGAACTGTAGTTTTAAATATATTTTCAATGTGTTCTGTGGACACTTTGTTGACTCGCATAACAATTAACCAGAGCTTGAGGTTGCAGTAATCATTCTGGGGTAAATCGTGATTACCCTTGCATGTTTGCATTTACTTTAAACTTGTAATATGAGCAGAATTTAACTTGCACTCATAATCTGGCATTATAGGTTCTGTTTGTCCTTGTTACCCTGACTGGAATCACTTATCCTCCGAGATAAAACTACCAATTTTCTGTTATTTAAGCACAACTAAAGCTAATCCGTTATGTGGGCTAGGGGTTCTATTCTCTCTTTCTCCTGTTTTTGTCTCAGATCACGTTCCATGGGTCTTGGGGGATGTCAGTTATTCCTCCCTCTGTCATGTTTATGTTATAGTATTTTTTCGAATTTTACTAGTGTTAACAGTAAACTTATTCTGAAATCTTAACTTTTTCATTATTTTTTTATTTATTTTTTTAATTATATTTTTATTGAGGTTTCAAGTAATAATAAGAAACAAAATAGAAAAACACAGCAGGGTTAAAACTTGGTTATATGCACCAACAATTGCCAAAATGTAAACAATATAGTCAGTTATGTCTGTTATTTGGGACCACACAGGAGGCACAGGATTTAGAAGTTGAGTAACTGGGTACCTCAGTTACTATGTTACACTAAAACAATCAACATATTTCCCAGACTTATGTACAAATATGAATCAGAATAGCAATTTATACAATTAGATTGACCCCCGTGTTTGTAAGTGGAACCTCTTTTCTTTTAAGGGGGTGATGGGGAAAGGAGGGTCAGTGGTCCAGAGCCACTCATATATAAGTGAAAAAAAGGGGGGGGGTAGTTAAAGTGATGTAGTTTCTAATTGGGCTAGTGAAAATGCTATGATATGGCAGGGGCACTGAGTAAGTTATCTAGTGGGGGGCAGTATAGGGCTATTAAAATATTGACATGACATTATGGAAGGGTGGGGTGGGAGAGAAAAAATATCTATAGTACACATTTCCAATAGAGGATGGGGTGGGCAGAGAAAGATCCGGTAGGTATGTTAATTGAAATACATATGCATTTAGCGTTGAGCAGAATAGGTTATAGACATAATACAGGTTTAAGCATAGACATAAGACAGGGTACTCACAATGCTGGCACTTGGTGAAGAGCCTAATTAGCTAGTCTATAACACTTATGAAACGGAATAACCACACACCAAAAACAAGGAATGCAAAAGGTCCCAGACCCAATGTACATTAACCCCCAAGAACATTAAAGGATCTGTAAGGGTTAAACTCCCTGTGCCTCTGTTTGGATCCTCCCTCCTGCTCAATTTTTGCCTATTTAAACACTGATCTCCCAGCTACCTTTGCTGGTTAATTGAGTTGTACTCATCTTTAGCACTGCTCTAAGCTACCTGCCACACGAATATCAGGACTTCCTATTTTTCCTGACCTTCGACTTGTCCGCATTGCATCCTACCTTGCACCCCACTGCTGAGACTTATTTTCCATCTACGGAGCGCTCCGAGGACTTCTGCTAAACTGCACTAACGTATCAGCCGATACGTCATCAGCTACCGCCCGCATCTCCACTCTGCCTCTCAGTGACTCACGGCCTCTAAGTCACGCTGACGCCGCCTGCAGCTCTCCGGCTTCTCTCCCACTTCGGATCAGGTTTGACTGCATAAACTAAGTAATTCATTTGTCTCTCAGTCCAAACTTTCCAGTCTCTTCCCGGATACTCTTAGCTTCATAACTGGTAATTTTGTTATCATATTACATTTCATATCACCTCTGTCCTTATCATTTCCATGCTTACTCTACCTAACACACTGCCACATTAGGTAATGGTATGTTTTACCTAGATATACTTACTACCTGCAGAGTGGCTAAAACTAAATATCACTTTGGGGTTACCTAATTCATTAATAGGTAAACCAGGTGAGACAAAACAATCATAATCTCTATATATCTATGTTATTACAATACAGCTTACTTAGTTCCCAGATACATATTGATAGATGTTTTTTGCACATTTATGATCCTTACAGAATTAACCAGCCATAAGAGTAATAGGAACTAGAGTTGAAACTTTATTTTTTTCCTATAGAATTTCCTGAATAAACTAGGATTATGGATCAAGAAACGATATGTAATAGGATACAAACATTGTCTGATAGGATGGGACACTTTATCCAATTCCTTCCATGAACTGCAGGTTGAAAACCAGGCTCTAAAAGCCTGTTTAAGGGAAGTACTCGCTCCTAAACCTGCAACTGCAGAAATTCACCCTGAGCCCCTAGTCTCTCCCCCAGAAAAATTCTCTGGAGAACGTTCCCAATTCAGGGAATTTAAAAACTCCTGTATGTTAATGTTTGAAATGAAACCCAGAACCTACCCATCAGAAAGATCTAGAGTTCCTACAGTGATTTCTTACCTCCGGGGGGGAGGCTAGGGCCTGGGCAGATACATTCTATGAGTCTGAAGATCCCATTTTGGGTTCTCTTGCTACCTTTTTTACACAAATGTCAGCATTGTATGATGACCCTTATAGGCAGGTTTCTGCAGAAAATGCCTTGCGGTCACTCAAGCAGAAAAAGAATCAAGTAGAAACTTACATTACACAATTCAAAATATATGCCAGAGACTCAGAATGGAATGAGGTTTCCCTCAAGACTCAGTTTAGACTAGGTCTTTCTGAAGAGATCAAGGACGAACTGTCACGCATTGGAATACCTGCTTCCTTAGAAGATTTTTTTGCCTTGACCATTAGTATAGACAGGCGCCTCAGGGAAAGGCGAACTGAACGGGCTAATTATTCCAAAAGTTATCTTCCTACCACCTCGTATCAACCAAGAGACGCACCCCAACCTATGGACATAGGAATCCTTAAAGGGCCCTTGACCACTCAAGAAAAAGTCCAGAAGGAAGCAATTAAAGTTATGCATGTATTGTGCCTGTCCTACCCATGACGTTAAGGGACTGTCCAGTTCTATTGGAAGAATAAGAAGGGTAAGATATTGGATTCCTCAGTTAGCCTTCTAACTAAATCTAGTAATACTACTTACATAACAATTCCTCTTATTTTGCAGTGGGATCAGCACAAGATCACCACTGAAGCTATTGTGGATACTGGTGCGTGTAGAAACTTTGTTGATCTAGATTTTGTGATTAAAAATAAAATTCCAGTTGTGAATAAGCATACCCCAGTCTCTGTCAAGGTTATTGATGGCACTTTACTCTCGTCTGGTCCTGTAGTTCATCACACCATCCCCCTACAGGTAATTTTTAATCCTCAGGTTTCTGAAGCTTTGTCTTTTGATGTGATCTCCTCACCTATGTTCAATATAATACTTGGTATTGATTGGTTATGTACACATAAACCTTACATAAACTGGGCTGACTGCAGTCTTACTTTTCCTAATAATCAAATTGCTTCCAAAACCAATAATGATTTAAATATCTTGCACATTGATGACTCTATTTTGCCACCTCAGTACGCTGAATTTTCTGATGTTTTTAACAAAAAAGACGCAGAGTCCTTACCTCCCCATAGGGCATATGACTGCCCGATTGATTTGCTCCCAGGTGTTAGCATTCCGTTTGGGCATATATACCCACTCTCAAGAGCCTGAATTGGAACACCTAAAAAATTACATTGATGATAACTTTAAAAAGGGTTTCATAAGACCAGTACCTCCCCTGCGGGGGCAGGTATATTTTTGTAACAAATAAGGATGGCTCCTTGAGACCCATCATTGACTACAGAGAGCTCAATAAGCGTACTCGAAAAAATAAATACCCCCTACCCACTTATCCCAGAGTTAATAGAAAGATTACGAGGTGCCACGGTTTTCACTAAGTTAGATCTCCGTGGTGCCTACAATCTGATACGAATGAGGGCTGGAGATGAGTGGCTCACTGCATTCCCGAACCCGTTATGGGTTATTTGAGTATACAGTGATGCCATTCGGTCTAAACGCTCCAGCTACATTTCAGTGCCTGATCAATGACTTATTCAGGGATGTGCTGGACGTTTACATTGTCGTTTATCTTGACGACATACTAATTTTTTCCCAAAATCTTGAACAACATAGGACTACATGTAAAAGAAGTCTTATCTAGATTACGAGGAAACAATTTGTACGCTAAACTCGAAAAGTGTACATTCGAGTCTACCGAAAATCTCTTTCTTAGGGTATCAGATATCCCCATCTGGTATTAAGATGCAGAATGACAAAATTCAAGCAATCCTCGATTGGCCAACCCCCCATAATAGGAAAGCATGTACACTGCTTTCTAGGATTCTCTAATTTTTACCGTAAATTCATACCAGGTTTTGCTGCTATAACCAAGCCCTTAACTGAACTCACCAAGTTGGATCATCCATTCAATTGGACCACACAGACACAATCTGTCTTCGATTTGCTGAAATCCAAATGTACTACTGCTCCTATTCTACAATACCCAGATATGGATAAACAGTTCATATTGGAGGTTAATGCTTCAGATTTTGCCATCGCAGCCGTTCTTTCACAGAGGAAGTCATTCAAGGACCCTCTCCATCCAGTGGCCTATTTTTCAAGGTTAATGCAACCAGCTGAATTAAACTATCCCGTCGGAGAAAAAGAATTACTTGCTATCAAATGCTCTTTCGATCAATGGAGGCATTTATTGGAAGGGTCAACTCATCCCACAGTTATTTATACGGATCACAAAAACCTCCAGTACCTACAAACCAACCGTACTCTGTCCTCCAGACAACTCCGCTGGAGTTTATATTTCTCACGATTCCAGTATGTCATCACCTATAGACCCTGGCACTAAAAATGGTAAGGCTGATGCTCTTCTAGGCAAGGACAAAAGACACCTACTGAGAATCTGCCCTTCTACAATTATTCCTAAACACTGTATCCTGGGCTTACTCACTGAATCAAATCAAATATTCAGTGATGCCATGAAGTGTGATACATCATTACCCATACCCGGCCTCATCAGAGGTTCGGAAGGCCTACTATATAAGGAAGGTAAATTATATGTACCTTCTACCCTTCGTACAGATATTCTTAGGTCCGTACATAACTCTCCTTTAGCTGGACACATGGGTAAAGCAAAAACTAGTGAACTACTTAAGAGATCCTATTGGTGGCCTACTATGATCTCTGACTTGAAAGAATTTTTAGCTTGCTGTACAACTTGTGCCACCTCTAAGCATTCTAAACAACTCCCAATGGGACTACTTCAATCCTTACCTGTACCACACAGGTCTTGGGAACTGGTTTCAATGGATTTTATTGTAGACCTTCCAGTGTCTAATGGGTACTCTGTAATCCTTGTAGTTGTCGATGTTCTCTCTAAGATGGCACATTTCGTCCCTGTTGCATCGGTACCCACTTCAAAACAGACTTGTGATTTAATCATTCAGAATGTCATTCGTCTTCATGGTATACCTAAGGCTTTTTTAAGTGATCGAGGATCTCAATTCACGTCCAAATTTTGGAAAAATCTTTGTGAGGCTCTTCACATCGAACGCAAACTGAGCACTTCCTACCATCCCCAGACGAATGGCCAGACGGAAAGGGTTAATCAGTGGCTAGAGCAGTACTTGCGGTGCTATTGCTCACACCAACAGGACTCTTGGGCTACATATCTACCTTTGGCAGAGTTTGCCTATAATAACCACCAAAGTTCTACCACTGGTTCAGTCCCTTCTACCTGAATTATGGACTCCATCCTCCGTTCTCGCTACTACACCCAGGGTGGAAACTCCCTGTCCTCCAGGTGAATGATTTAGTGAATGACATCTCTATCACTCTTTCTATTGTACATGACAACATACTCCAAGCTCAAGCGTCTCAACGACGATACTACGATCTACGACATCGAGCTAGCCCATGTTACACCGTTGGACAATTTGTTTGGTTGTCCACAAAGAATTTGAGAATACCATATCCATGTAAAAAATTGGGCAAGTTATTCATTGGACCCTACCGCATCCTACGCGTTCCTAGTCCGGTTACAGTGACTTTGCAGCTTCCATCATCATTCAAGATCCATCCGACTTTCCACGTCTCTTTGGTTAAACTTTGCGATCATCCGCCTGCCGATACGGCTCCGCTGCACTCAGCTGTTGCTGTGCCTCCTGATGATCAATATGAAGTTCATAGTATTTTGGGACTCTCGCTTCAGACGTGGGGAACTCTTTTATCTCGTACATTGGAAAGGTTTTGGGCATCAGGACGATTCTTGGGAACCTGCATCCAATCTCTCTGCTCCAAGGTTGGTCTCCTTATTCCATAGACCGTAATCTTGATCGTCCTAAACCCTGAACCTCGCTGTGGTTCTTTAAGTGGGGGGGCTCTGTAAGGGTTAACTCCCTGTGCCTCTGTTTGGATCCTCCCTCCTGCTCAATTTTGCCTATTTAAACACTGATCTCCCAGCTACCTTTGCTGGTTAATTGAGTTGTACTCATCTTTAGCACTGCTCTAAGCTACCTGCCACACGAATATCAGGACTTCCTATTTTTCCTGACCTTCGACTTGTCCACATTGCATCCTACCTTGCACCCCACTGCTGAGACTTATTTTCCATCTACCGGAGCGCTCCGAGGACTTCTGCTAAACTGCACTAACGTTTCAGCCGATACGTCATCAGCTACCGCCCGCATCTCCACTCTGCCTCTCAGTGACTCACGGCCTCTAAGTCACGCTGACGCCGCTGCAGCTCTCCCGGCTTCTCTCCCACTTCGGATCAGGTTTTGACTGCATAAACTAAGTAATTCATTTGTCTCTCAGTCCAAACTTTCCAGTTCTTCCCCGGATACTCTTAGCTTCAATAACTGGTAATTTTGTTATCAATATTACATTTCATATCACCTCTGTCCTTATCATTTCCATGCTTACTCTACCTAACACACTGCCACATTAGGTAATGGTATGTTTTACCTAGATATACTTACTACCTGCAGAGTGGCTAAAACTAAATATCACTTTGGGTTACCTAATTCATTAATAGGTAAACCAGGTGAGACAAAACCAATCATAATCTCTATATATCTATGTTATTACAATACAGCTTACTTAGTTCCCAGATACATATTGATAGATGTTTTTTGCACATTTATGATCCTTACAGGATCAGGTTAATTATATGCCTATCAACTCACAACACAACATTATTTCAACAATCCCTGCTCTACGGTTGAGGCTGCCTCCTATATCTCTTGTGTATTATCAGCAGTAACTAAGCCATAAGATCTCCAAGAAGGTGAGGGGAACATGTACATGGCAGGAGTATCTAGTATAATCAATTCTACCTTATAACCCATCCCTACTATATAGCAACATATGCCCCACAATGAACTAAACAGGAGAATCCTAGTAAAATCTGATCTATGGCTGTATGAGGCATTATGTCCAGAGCTTAACTGGAGAGAGTCCACGTGGGTAATAAACTGAATGCAACAGGCTTAATAGTGCAATGTCACATAAATATATATATAAGGCCTCAGAGGCAGGTAAGGCCCAAGAACATATATGCATAAACCAGTGAAGGGAATAAAAGAAAGGCAAGGGGCAAAAATGGGCCTTAAAATAAAACCGGGATGTCCACATCTTTGGTTAGGAAAGTCTATATGGTTAATTAACCCATGCCTCTCCTAGGTGGCCTGTCCGTGTCATGCCAGCAGCTAATGAAAGGGTCAGCCGCTGTACTAGGTGACCATGGTTTCAGCCACCCTTCTCTGTTGGATCGGCGTCTACTACTCGGCCTGTAATATACACATGACCCCCAGTTTCTTCCCTGAGGCTGTGTAAGTACCCCATAGATCAGTCGCATCTTTCCGAGAATCGGTGAGGGAGGGATCAGTGGCCTGTTCCGTCTGGAAGGCTTGAGTGCAAAGGGCCGCTCCGATATTATAGATGGCCTCCGTGACGTTTGCATGTCGGGTGCTCTCCGGGTTTCCCCCAGCTGCTATTACTCCGTGGGTAACTCTTAGTTTGGGTAAGAGAGGATGGCCTGGCGTCATTCCGGTATTCTGTGCACTCTCGTGTAGGGATGTCCACCCACTGGGTTACTTGCTCCTTCGTTTCAAAGCCAGGTTTGGGATCGCATGTGGGCTTTAGTGATATGTGCTGCTTACTTAGGTTAGATGCCTCCTGCTGGGTAGCAATATCTGTCCCTTCAGGTTTGTCAGCTGACTTGTGTGCTACCTTCCCCATGGCAGCATGTAAGGTGCGGTGTAGTTCCTCAAAGTTGCGGAGCATCCGTTGCTCCAGCTCCTCAAGGGTCGCCTGCATCTGTATATTTACACCCCTCTCCATATCCGGATACTGTGCTGTAGTAAGTAATACAATTTTCACTAGCGTGGAACTGCTTTACCCGGCTGCTAGCAGACCGGGAGGGGGGGTGATTGAATGCTATGAAAAATATGAGGCCACCGTCGTCGCTCTCTGGAGACACAAGTTGTTCCTTTCAGCCGATGTAAACAGGGCTATATTTGGTATTAAAGAGATCCTCGTTTGCTACCCCTTTTAATTTCAGAGATTATGCGTAGTTATGGCTATTTAGGGCGAAGATGAGTAATATTTTCTGAAATTATAGAGAGAGCTTCTCCATTTTGCGACTCCTCATGGCTGTTGTTAGGACACGCCCCCCCATTAATTTATTTTTTTTAAATAAAATGATCAAAAATTCCTTTTCTCTGTCTGTGTCTTTGGTTAGAATTTTGTGTTTTAAAATGCAAATTATTAGTCTATATTTATTTAAAACAGCAAATATTACCTTTCTGATTACAGTACAGTTTTGTTATACTAAACAGTTACAGTGTATAGAAAAGTATTTAACATTATATAAATTATTATAGGTTGCATGTATAAGCTGTGTAATGACATGTAAATATTGCCTAAATGACATAAGATATGGTTGTTTACACGTGGTCCCATCCCCTCCAAACTGTCCCATTTTACAGATCCAAATATTACAAAATCCAAACTATTCCGAACCTTTTTCGATCCCAAAAAACTTGGATAAAGGTTTTTCTACCTGTAATACTTAACATAATAAGGGCCAGATTATAAGTGGAGTGCAAAATATCGATTTCGCTAAAGCGAGAGATGGCACAGAACCTAAGTGCAGCAAAGTGGGTAAGTAGCGCAGCGATGGCAACAATATTAAATTATTATATACATATATATTTATGTGTTAATATGTATATATACATGTTCCCATAGACTGCAATGTAAAGGCACTTTTCAGTGCAGTTTTTTTTTCTAACACCCCACATCCACCAACTTTAAAAATAAAAATGATAATATGTTTGTCTGTCCTGTTCACAATAACATTTACTGACAAGTATATTCCCCCATTCTACAGATCCTAGTCTTTGGCTTAATGAACAATTTTGTCCTTCCATATGTCTGTGTTATGAACTATACAATCTGGCATTTAGTCTCACACAACCACTTCCTACCACAACATTTGCACGTTCATAACCTGGTTAGACTACAAACTCACCTCTTTCCCAACAACAAACTTATTTACAAAACCAAGATCCAACTTACTAGCGGTCCCCATCACCCACTTCACAGCAACTTGTCTATAGATCAGTTTTATTTCCTCTACTTCAATTCCTTCCCAAAGCTATGAGAGACCAGACCATCAACTTTATTTAAATCAGACCATCCTCCCTTACTTCAATATACTAAAACTTAAAGGGACATGAAACCCAAAATGTTTCTTTTATGATTCAGATAGAACATACATTTCTTTTTTTTTTTTTTTTTCTTTGCCTCTTTGTTTATTTGAAATGCACATCTCTGGAAGCATATCACACCACAAGAAAACTCAGCTCTGTGCAAGAAAACCATAAAAAAAAAATTATATTTGCATTAAAACCATATAATTTTTTTTTTCATTGAAACCACAAGAAAGTGTGTAATTTGTGGTTCAGTCAGATTTGTACATATGTGTGTAACTCTTTGTGTTATATGTAACTGTCCCAAAGAACTTGTTTTTTTTTGTTTGTTTTTTAAGTAAATGTATGGGTACATTGAAATAGTATAAAAAAATAAAAAGATATACAATTAGTACTCTCCATGGCAGTTAAATGACATACAAACTAGCAATTCCAGCTAATACATGGGAATATGTAATATAAGAGTATGTTCAGCTGACTAGATTGTACCTTTTAATATACATCATAAAATATCGGATTTCAACCCTCATTTTACAACCTCCTCAGAACAAGTGAGGCCACTTTTGGACCTCCAATTTAGCTAACAGGATATATAAGAAGAGGATTATATTTATTTAAGGCCACTTTTGGGCCTTAGAAGAAAAATATCAACTGTAAATATAACATTTATAGGTTAAACACAATGACTATGAATATATGTATATACAAAACATTAATGGAACAAAGTAGAGGCATAAGTGGCTAACGAATTAGAGAATACTGGTATGAGGCATCCATCTTAAGGCCTATGAAGGGAACATATTTGTTGTTCAGAAAATATTTAAACAGGCTGGTAATGGTGAATATCGTGAAATGTGGCCACAAGTGATTGTATAAGGTATTAAAATAAGATTGCTAATGGGTAGCGCTAAGTTCTCTATAATGACCAGCATGAGAGCAATAGTGATCTCCAGACATTTGAGGGCAACATTGAAATGTGGTATGAAGAGATCATCTTAGAACTTGTTAAAGGGCTCCATTGTAGATTTTATAATTTTTGGATAGGCTAGCCCTGATAAGGAACATGCAATGCGATCACAGGAGGCTGTATACAGTACCTGGTTAGGGAGCTTCCATAACCATAGCTGAGAAAAAAATGCAAATGAAGAGGTCTGCCCCTTAGCTACAAGAGGTCTCAAAACTGAACTAAAACTGATAATGGACATGTTTGTTCTTTACATGACATTTAAACAGGCTAGCATTGATAGAGACCATGCAATGTGACCACAAGTAATTATATACAGTGATAAGATAAAAAGTATCATTAGGTAGCATTAAGTTCTCGATAATGCCTAACATGATAATAGTAACAAACTCAGAGCATTTTTTGGTCAGTAGTGGAAGCATGACATGGAAACAAACATATCTGCAATTAAGAAAAGTAAAAAATAAAGAGGTCTGCCACTTGACTACCAGATGCCTCAAGATTGAAATAAAAATTGGGCATGAAATTAGGTGCAGGGGGGTATTGATATCACCACGCTAAAGAACAATGATAGAGTCAAAGTTGGAGTCCTTGCGGGGAACACTATTTTAGATTAGTGAGCAGACTGTCCACTTTGAGGGTTGCATGTTGATTCCCCACCTGTACCAAAATAAAAATTCAGCCCACTCCAGACCGACCTCTCAATACGACCTGCAGTCCGTTCCAGTATAGTTTGACTGAGGGAAAGGGTTAACTGGTAGGTGGGAAAGTCGGCAGACCAACACTCCTTTGCTTGTTGATGCATGAAAGCGGCTTCTTTCTCGAAGCCTCTTGTGATAATGGGTAGTTCCTTGCCGCTTACCGTCTCCTCACTAGCAGCGGAAGATTTGCAGCCTGGAGCTTGTTGTGCAGGCCCGTCAGCGTCTAAATCTAGCCCATGTGAGTATCTTCGCAGCAAAGCACCATCGTGTGCACACAGAGCAGGCCCACCAGCTGCGGTCTGGGACGCCATGTTGCCTCATCATTTCAGTTGAGTATGGGGTAGATTTATGACCATTATCGTGGTTGTTGGAGTCAATATTTTTCTCAGTTCTCAAGTTAGCCTCGGGGGGAAGTTTCCCATTTGGAGAAGCTGTGTCACTAGCAATGTCTTTCCTGATGACCTGGTCTACCATTCTCGCATTCCAGCCCCTACCCTTAAGTAGGCTGCTGTCACCTAGCACTGTGATATCTGATGTAGTGTATGTCTGTGCCCTCCTCTCAGTAGTGGTGAGAATTATCTTTGCAGCCTCCAGGTCCTCTAGTTGCGGGCTAGTAGTAGTAGCGTGGACATCCCCTGATGCATAATCTGGGCGGACGTGAAAGCAGTTGTCAACAAGCTGATGTAGCTTTGCAAAATGGTCTTCCAATAATTCACATATAGCCTCTTCAAGCTTATGTAAGTTTACAGCCATGCTGGATCGATGCTTAATGAGTGTTGTAGAGAGAGTATCTGTGTCAATGCACTGCATCAAACATAAAACTGTGCACTCAGGGCACAGCTAGTTGTGGGGACGGTGTTGAGTCTTCTGGTATAGAGAAAGGCCTCAAATGTAATGGTCTGGTACTGAGGGCAATTAAGCCGCGCCTCAATCCAAAACCATATATCTCAGATCAGGTCACCAACAGCCAAGCTTCTCCGCTATTTTGAATAGGATATAGCCAGTTCAGCTTCATAGAAATTATTAGTTTTGGAGAGAGCTTAAGGAGCTGAAGCTCAGTGCATCCAGTAAGATGGCTGCCCCCCTTAAGTCCCCCAGAACATACATTTCTAAACAACTTTCCAATTGACTTTTATTAGCAGTTTTGCTTCATTCTCTTGGAATCTTTTATTGAAGGAGCAACAATGCACTACTGGAAGCTAGCTGAACACATTGGTAAGCCAATGGCAATAGACATATATGTGTAGCCACCAATCAGCAGCTTCAGCAATGAATACCAAGAGAGCAAAGCAAATTAGATAAATTAGAAACTGGAAGGTTATTCAAAACTGTATGCTCTATCTGAATCATGAAAGAAAAATGTTGGGTTTTATGTCCCTTTTAAAGCACTTAAAAGCTAGAATCTAAATAGTGGACATGTTTTGTTGGTATACATTTCATTGTAAAATTTGCTTTTTATTTTCAGTACCTTCCATTAGAGGCCTAGATCTAAAATAGAACCTGCATTTTAGTGTTGGTACCATATGGCCGGCACCTCACTCTAACGGTAATGCTGTGCGCAACACTTTTTACCTATGTCTGGCTCTAGGACTCGTTCTGCTCCAGATAATAGAAACTAACAACCAAGCTCCTGACCAGCAAAAATACCATTAACCATAATTAACTTTTTACACCATAGAGCAAATTAAACCAACCACAATTAACACCTTTAACCATCAGAACCCCTAATTTATTTACTTCTTACTATTAACCCCTAACTGCATTAACCCTTTACTCTAATTGCAATAAACCCTAACCACATCATCCTTTGAATGCTAGGATGTCCGAAGTAATTTACACCTTACTGCAATTAACCCCTTAACCCGCTAGCGACAAATAATGCTAACCACAACCAGACTAAACATAATTAACCATTACTAGACCCTCCTTAAAAATCTAACCCAAGCATATAGAATATTTACCCCCTCTGAGTTATCTCCCTCACTTTATAAACCCTTTCTAATTAAATATCACTTTGCAAACTCTACTTGTTAAACCTTGTATTCCAGGTTATCAGTATTGCCTATGCCTCCTGTCCACCATGGCGATCTGTGTATCCTGCTGAGCATTTTAGTCTGTGCATTGCCATCTGCATTTCCTACCATCTTTTGCTGTCTTTATATCTGACTGCACACTGTGTACCTGCTGGGCATCACTGTATGTGTATCTTGTTGAGAATAGCCATTGATGTTCCTGCTAGTTATCTCTGTACTCACATCCTATTGGCTATAGTTATCTGTGCTGGTCATTGTTACCTGAACATCCCACTGACTATAGCAAACTGCATTCCTGCTGGTCATTGCTGGTTGACCACAACCATCTGTGCTGCCTGCTGACCATAGTAATTTATGTATCGTGGATGGTGGCCTTACTATCTGGTTATTACTATGTGTGCCTTTCTAGCCATAACCGTCTGTGCTCTACTGGTTGGTCTTGACTATTAAAGTGTCCTACTGACCTTTTCCCTATATATAACTGGGTTAGTTTTGTATCCCTGTATCCTGCTGGTCTTTTCCTTCCCAACATACTGCTGGCCTTGCCATCTATATTATGGTTGCTCACTATCTGCCCATGTATCAATCTGTTCTGTTTTACTGACATTGACACAGTTATCCAAGGTCATCATTTTAGCAAAACATTCATTGTTTTGCAGTTCTTTATCTCATAACTTCAGCTGGAGCCAATTAGGAGAAGATATATGGCAGGATTAGATTTGTCGAATCTACTATGTGCTCTTCCAGTTGTTATTATTGAAAAACTCTTATATTTCAGACCTAACTTACAGCAAAAGCAGGCAATATAAATATTAAAAGAATATTGCAAAGTTCTTTTACTGCACATACATTGTATATTTTATATAAAAAATTGAAGTTGTGCGATTAGTGTTGATCATTGGA
The DNA here is from genome assembly GCF_027579735.1 of Bombina bombina. Classification (NCBI taxonomy): domain Eukaryota; kingdom Metazoa; phylum Chordata; class Amphibia; order Anura; family Bombinatoridae; genus Bombina; species Bombina bombina. The sequence goes on from NC_069499.1 coordinate 1,382,308,470, forward strand.
TCAGTAGTGAGTCCCCAGTTGAACTTCTAGCGTGTTTAACCCCTTTGTGTGAGTTAAACATACAGTAGACTAGGGTTGATAATCTTAAAATGACACGCTCAAAACAAATTGGAGCATGTCATTTGTCGACTGTTTTGGCCATTTAATCTTTCAAGATTTAGACAGAGTGAAATTATGAAACTTTAATTTTGACTTACATGTTCATTTTATAAAGGTATTAAAGCATTTATTTTCCTATCTTGCATTTTTAAGAGGAAATTGAATACTGTATAACAGTTCCTTGTTCTGTAAATAACTTATGTTTCAGTTCCTGTGCTGGGAAAAAAACTAAATGAGTGGACAATATGCTTATCACCCAGAATGCAACAAAAAAACAACACCCTTAACTATGAATAAGTTAGCACCATTCTCCAAGACAAAATGCTCAAGATTTATAATAAACTTCTAATATGTAAAAAGTATTAAAGCTAAATTGCTGGATTACAACCATTTGCCAAGTATTTATATATTTTTTCTGTCTGGTTTTCACTCACAAAGTTTTTTTGCTTTATTATATCTGGGAAGAAGGAGAGTCTTTATCATTAAAGGGACATGCTAAATCATTTTATTATTGCCATATTGCTTGCATGTAACTAACGTTTGCAGGGGTTAAAGTCAGCTCCAGAGCTGCAATGCACTACTAGGAGCAAGCTGAACACATTTGGTGAACCAAAGATATGAGACAAACATTTGCAGCCACCAATCACCGGCTGTCTCTCAGTAATGTATTGCTGCTGCTAAGAATATGTATATATGCTTTTTTTTTTTTTTTTTTTTTTTAAGATACAAATATAACAGGTTCTCTCCTGTTCCAACATGACTGTGCCCATGTGCACAAAGCAAGGTCCATGAAGACACAGGGCTAGATTTATTAAAGCTGAGGCAGACAAGGGCGCGTATACGCACCCCCTGTACGCCTCAGCTCGTCTGTGGCGGGGCGAAATTACCCGCAGGTATTCACCATTGCACACGAGCGCAATTTTGCGCTCACATGCAATCCCGCCCCCTGCCCGTGCACAGCCAATCAAGCGCGGGCAGGAGCTGTCAATCTCCTCGGTCTGACTAGAGGTGGTTAGGGAAGCGGTGGTCTAGAAGAGGTTAGGGAAGCGGCGGTCTGGTGACCGCTGCTTGATAAATTACGGCGAGCAAGTTCTTGTGAGAACTTGCAGCCGTAGTGCTTTAATGAATCTAGCCCATAGTTTTAAGAGTTTGGTGTGGAGGAATAATTATACAAGTGGCCAGCACAGAGCCCTGACCTCAAGCCCACTAAACATCTGGAACTGATATGCCACAAATTCCCACAGACACCAAAAGCTTGTGAAAAGCCTTCCCAGAAAAGTGTGGCTTTTATAGCTGCAAAGGGGGCGGGGGGCAACTTCATATTAATGCCCATGGGTTTTGGAAAGGTACTCATATAGGTGTTCACCTACACATGGGCAAATAGAGTAAACTGAAAAGTCTCTTATAACTGCAGGCGTAAATATGATAATGTAACAGCCACTAATGAAACACTGGAAGATATAGGTGAAGTAGTCCTCAATTCATTTCGAACATGATCTTTCCTTTACAAACAGGCCTCTTGGCAGCCTCATGAGCTTCTATAACTCTATGCCTATGTCATTTTGTTAGTACCCTTTACAAGGTTTTACAAATCAAGAGCAGTTCAGGGATATACCTCTTGAAAAGCCTGGTGGGATCCATGTTCCTGTTCTCTATTGCTGTGGTAATTTAGAGATAGATTTAAATGAGCTGCTGCACTGAGCTAACCAATAACTATATAGAAAGTTGCAGGCTCAGATACATTTTACCATACTTAAGATCATTTTTATACCAAGAATATGTGACGGTAAAGATTAATAACTTTAAAGGGACATAAAACCCCATTTCTCCAACATAGGTGTGTCCGGTCCACGGCGTCATCCTTACTTGTGGGATATTCTCTTCCCCAACAGGAAATGGCAAAGAGCCCAGCAAAGCTGGTCACATGATCCCTCCTAGGCTCCGCCTACCCCAGTCATTCTCTTTGCCGTTGTACAGGCAACATCTCCACGGAGATGGCTTAGAGTTTTTTAGTGTTTAACTGTAGTTTTTATTATTCAATCAAGAGTTTGTTATTTTGAAATAGTGCTGGTATGTACTATTTACTCAGAAACAGAAAAGAGATGAAGATTTCTGTTTGTATGAGGAAAATGATTTTAGCAACCGTAACTAAAATCCATGGCTGTTCCACACAGGACTGTTGAGAGCAATTAACTTCAGTTGGGGGAACAGTGTGCAGTCTCTTGCTGCTTGAGGTATGACACATTCTAACAAGACGATGTAATGCTGGAAGCTGTCATTTTCCCTATGGGATCCGGTAAGCCATGTTTATTACGATCATAAATAAGGGCTTCACAAGGGCTTATTAAGACTGTAGACTGTTTCTGGGCTAAATCGATTCATTATTAACACATATTTAGCCTTGAGGAATCATTTTATCTGGGTATTTTGATATAATAATATCGGCAGGCACTGTATTAGACACCTTATTCCTTAGGGGCTTTCCCAAAGCTTAAGCAGAGCCTCATTTTCGCGCCGGTGTGGCGCACTTGTTTTTGAGAGGCATGGCATGCAGTCGCATGTGAGAGGAGCTCTGATACTTAGAAAAGACTTTCTGAAGGCGTCATTTGGTATCGTATTCCCCTTTGGGCTTGGTTGGGTCTCAGCAAAGCAGATACCAGGGACTGTAAAGGGGTTAAAGTTTAAAACGGCTCCGGTTCCGTTATTTTAAGGGTTAAAGCTTCCAAATTTGGTGTGCAATACTTTTAAGGCTTTAAGACACTGTGGTGAAAATTTGGTGAATTTTGAACAATTCCTTCATGTTTTTTCGCAATTGCAGTAATAAAGTGTGTTCAGTTTAAAATTTAAAGTGACAGTAACGGTTTTATTTTAAAACGTTTTTTGTACTTTGTTATCAAGTTTATGCCTGTTTAACATGTCTGAACTACCAGATAGACTGTGTTCTGAATGTGGGGAAGCCAGAATTCCTATTCATTTAAATAAATGTGATTTATGTGATAATGACAATGATGCCCAAGATGATTCCTCAAGTGAGGGGAGTAAGCATGGTACTGCATCATTCCCTCCTTCGTCTACACGAGTCTTGCCCACTCAGGAGGCCCCTAGTACATCTAGCGCGCCAATACTCCTTACTATGCAACAATTAACGGCTGTAATGGATAATTCTGTCAAAAACATTTTAGCCAAAATGAACCCTTGTCAGCGTAAGCGTGGCTGCTCTGTTTTAGATACTGAAGAGCATGACGACGCTGATATTAATATCTCTGAAGGGCCCCTAACCCAGTCTGATGGGGCCAGGGAGGTTTTGTCTGAGGGAGAAATTACTGATTCAGGGAACATTTCTCAACAGGCTGAACCTGATGTGATTACATTTAAATTTAAGTTGGAACATCTCCGCATTCTGCTTAAGGAGGTATTATCCACTCTGGATGATTGTGAAAAGTTGGTCATCCCAGAGAAACTATGTAAAATGGACAAGTTCCTAGAGGTGCCGGGGCTCCCAGAAGCTTTTCCTATACCCAAGCGGGTGGCGGACATTGTTAATAAAGAATGGGAAAGGCCCGGTATTCCTTTCGTCCCTCCCCCCATATTTAAAAAATTGTTTCCTATGGTCGACCCCAGAAAGGACTTATGGCAGACAGTCCCCAAGGTCGAGGGAGCGGTTTCCACTTTAAACAAACGCACCACTATACCCATAGAGGATAGTTGTGCTTTCAAAGATCCTATGGATAAAAAATTAGAAGGTTTGCTTAAAAAGATGTTTGTTCAGCAGGGTTACCTTCTACAACCAATTTCATGCATTGTCCCTGTCGCTACAGCCGCATGTTTCTGGTTCGATGAGCTGATAAAGACGCTCGATAGTGATTCTCCTCCTTATGAGGAGATTATGGACAGAATCAATGCTCTCAAATTGGCTAATTCTTTCACCCTAGACGCCACTTTGCAATTGGCTAGGTTAGCGGCTAAGAATTCTGGGTTTGCTATTGTGGCGCGCAGAGCGCTTTGGTTGAAATCTTGGTCGGCTGATGCGTCTTCCAAGAACAAGCTACTAAACATTCCTTTCAAGGGGAAAACGCTGTTTGGCCCTGACTTGAAAGAGATTATCTCTGATATCACTGGGGGTAAGGGCCACGCCCTTCCTCAGGATCGGCCTTTCAAGGCAAAAAAATAGACCTAATTTTCGTCCCTTTCGTAAAAACGGACCAGCCCAAAGTGCTACGTCCTCTAAGCAAGAGGGTAATACTTCTCAAGCCAAGCCAGCTTGGAGACCAATGCAAGGCTGGAACAAGGGAAAGCAGGCCAAGAAACCTGCCACTGCTACCAAGACAGCATGAAATGTTGGCCCCCGATCCGGGACCGGATCTGGTGGGGGGCAGACTCTCTCTCTTCGCTCAGGCTTGGGCAAGAGATGTTCTGGATCCTTGGGCACTAGAAATAGTCTCCCAAGGTTATCTTCTGGAATTCAAGGGACTTCCCCCAAGGGGGAGGTTCCACAGGTCTCAGTTGTCTTCAGACCACATAAAAAGACAGGCGTTCTTACATTGTGTAGAAGACCTGTTAAAAATGGGAGTGATTCATCCAGTTCCATTAAGAGAACAAGGGATGGGGTTCTACTCCAATCTGTTCATAGTTCCCAAAAAAGAGGGAACGTTCAGACCAATCTTAGATCTCAAGATCTTAAACAAGTTTCTCAAGGTTCCATCGTTCAAGATGGAAACCATTCGAACTATTCTTCCTTCCATCCAGGAAGGTCAATTCATGACCACGGTGGATTTAAAGGATGCGTATCTACATATTCCTATCCACAAGGAACATCATCGGTTCCTAAGGTTCGCATTCCTGGACAAACATTACCAGTTCGTGGCGCTTCCTTTCGGATTAGCCACTGCTCCAAGGATTTTCACAAAGGTACTAGGGTCCCTTCTAGCTGTGCTACGACCAAGGGGCGTTGCGGTAGTACCTTACTTGGACGACATTCTGATTCAAGCGTCGTCCCTTCCTCAAGCAAAGGCTCACACGGACATCGTCCTGGCCTTTCTCAGATCTCACGGATGGAAAGTGAACGTGGAAAAGAGTTCTCTATCCCCGTCAACAAGGGTTCCCTTCTTGGGAACAATTATAGACTCCTTAGAAATGAGGATTTTTCTGTCAGAGGTCAGAAAAACAAAACTTCTAGACTCTTGTCGGATACTTCATTCCGTTCCTCTTCCTTCCATAGCTCAGTGCATGGAAGTGATCGGGTTGATGGTAGCGGCAATGGACATAGTTCCTTTTGCGCGCATTCATCTAAGACCATTACAACTGTGCATGCTCAGTCAGTGGAATGGGGACTATACAGACTTGTCTCCGAAGATACATGTAAATCAGAGGACCAGAGACTCACTCCGTTGGTGGCTGTCCCTGGACAACCTGTCACAAGGGATGACATTCCGCAGACCAGAGTGGGTCATTGTCACGACCGACGCCAGTCTGATGGGCTGGGGCGCGGTCTGGGGATCCCTGAAAGCTCAGGGTCTTTGGTCTCGGGAAGAATCTCTTCTACCGATAAATATTCTGGAACTGAGAGCGATATTCAATGCTCTCAAGGCTTGGCCTCAGCTAGCGAGGACCAAGTTCATACGGTTTCAATCAGACAACATGACAACTGTTGCGTACATCAACCATCAGGGGGGAACAAGGAGTTCCCTAGCGATGGAAGAAGTGACCAAAATCATTCTATGGGCGGAGTCTCACTCCTGCCACCTGTCTGCTATCCACATCCCAGGAGTGGAAAATTGGGAAGCGGATTTTCTGAGTCGTCAGACATTGCATCCGGGGGAGTGGGAACTCCATCCGGAAATCTTTGCCCAAGTCACTCACCTGTGGGGCATTCCAGACATGGATCTGATGGCCTCTCGTCAGAACTTCAAAGTTCCTTGCTACGGGGCCAGATCCAGGGATCCCAAGGCGGCTCTAGTGGATGCACTAGTAGCACCTTGGACCTTCAAACTAGCTTATGTGTTCCCGCCATTTCCTCTCATCCCCAGGCTGGTAGCCAGGATCAATCAGGAGAGGGCGTCGGTGATCTTGATAGCTCCTGCGTGGCCACGCAGGACTTGGTATGCAGATCTGGTGAATATGTCATCGGCTCCACCTTGGAAGCTACCTTTGAGACGAGACCTTCTTGTTCAGGGTCCGTTCGAACATCCGAATCTGGTTTCACTCCAGCTGACTGCTTGGAGATTGAACGCTTGATTTTATCGAAGCGAGGATTCTCAGATTCTGTTATCGATACTCTTGTTCAGGCCAGAAAGCCTGTAACTAGAAAGATTTACCACAAAATTTGGAAAAATTATATCTGTTGGTGTGAATCTAAAGGATTCCCTTGGGACAAGGTTAAGATTCCTAGGATTCTATCCTTCCTTCAAGAAGGATTGGAAAAAGGATTATCTGCAAGTTCCCTGAAGGGACAGATTTCTGCCTTGTCGGTGTTACTTCACAAAAAGCTGGCAGCTGTGCCAGATGTTCAAGCCTTTGTTCAGGCTCTGGTTAGAATCAAGCCTGTTTACAAACCTTTGACTCCTCCTTGGAGTCTCAATTTAGTTCTTTCAGTTCTTCAGGGGGTTCCGTTTGAACCCTTACATTCCGTTGATATTAAGTTATTATCTTGGAAAGTTTTGTTTTTAGTTGCAATTTCTTCTGCTAGAAGAGTTTCAGAATTATCTGCTCTGCAGTGTTCTCCTCCTTATCTGGTGTTCCATGCAGATAAGGTGGTTTTACGTACTAAACCTGGTTTTCTTCCAAAAGTTGTTTCTAACAAAAACATTAACCAGGAGATTATCGTACCTTCTCTGTGTCCAAAACCAGTTTCAAAGAAGGAACGTTTGTTGCACAATTTGGATGTTGTTCGCGCTCTAAAATTCTATTTAGATGCTACAAAGGATTTTAGACAAACATCTTCCTTGTTTGTTGTTTATTCAGGTAAAAGGAGAGGTCAAAAAGCAACTTCTACCTCTCTCTCTTTTTGGATTAAAAGCATCATCAGATTGGCTTACGAGACTGCCGGACGGCAGCCTCCCGAAAGAATCACAGCTCATTCCACTAGGGCTGTGGCTTCCACATGGGCCTTCAAGAACGAGGCTTCTGTTGATCAGATATGTAGGGCAGCGACTTGGTCTTCACTGCACACTTTTACCAAATTTTACAAGTTTGATACTTTTGCTTCTTCTGAGGCTATTTTTGGGAGAAAGGTTTTGCAAGCCGTGGTGCCTTCCATTTAGGTGACCTGATTTGCTCCCTCCCTTCATCCGTGTCCTAAAGCTTTGGTATTGGTTCCCACAAGTAAGGATGACGCCGTGGACCGGACACACCTATGTTGGAGAAAACAGAATTTATGTTTACCTGATAAATTTCTTTCTCCAACGGTGTGTCCGGTCCACGGCCCGCCCTGGTTTTTTTAATCAGGTCTGATAATTTATTTTCTTTAACTACAGTCACCACGGTACCATATGGTTTCTCCTATGCAAATATTCCTCCTTAACGTCGGTCGAATGACTGGGGTAGGCGGAGCCTAGGAGGGATCATGTGACCAGCTTTGCTGGGCTCTTTGCCATTTCCTGTTGGGGAAGAGAATATCCCACAAGTAAGGATGACGCCGTGGACCGGACACACCGTTGGAGAAAGAAATTTATCAGGTAAACATAAATTCTGTTTTTTTTCTTTTATGGTTCAGATAGAACATACAATTTTAAACTACTTTCCAATTAACTTATATAATTACATTTTCTTCAGTTTTTTGTTATCCTTGGTTGAAAAGCAGGAAGGCAAGTTCAGGAGTGTGCACGTGTCTGCAGCACTATATGGCAGCAGTTTGCAACAATGTTATACATTAGCAAGAGCACTAGATGGAAGCACTATTTCCTGTCATGTATTGCTCCAGACACGTGCACGCTACCTATCTAGATATCTCTTCAACAAAGAATAACAAGAGAACAAAGCAAATTTGATAATAGTAAATTAGAAACATTTAAAAAATGATATTCTCTATCTCAATTGTGTACTTCCTGTTAATACTCATTAGCTGTTAGGTACAAAAGTTCATTGTCAGCCAATAAGCCACTTAATATTAGCAGGAAGTAACTATCAGCCAATCAGCAACAGCACAAGTATCTATCAGCCAATGAGACTTAGCAGGGAATACTCTAATTTTCTACATAATTTATTTTGTAATGATAAAAGCAGTGCAATTGTAATATTTTCAAAATTACAAATAAATTAGGCTCAAATATGTAGATTTTGCACCAAAAACATTTATGCTTGATTCCAATTTACAATACAAAGTCATAGCCCAATATTTACAATATAAAGTCATAGCCCAAGATCAAAGAACATAATTATTCTCCAAAAATATGTTTTTATTGTTTACATTTAAATTTAAATGTTCTAATATGTAACAAACAATTGTATTGTAAGGTTGTATTGCTGTATGAGTAAAGCCTACAAAGTAATAATGTCATACAAGTTGCAAACATAAAAAGCGCACATGAAACTCTTAAAGTGACAGTAAGAACTTTGAGATTGTAATAGAATATTTTTAATGTGTAGTAAAAAAAAGCTTTGCAATATCATTTTCTGCCATACTATAATTTGTTTGATATATTGGTGAATTTCTATTTGTTAAAAATTGGAAGTGAACATTGCAGACTTCAAAACCTAACCCTGCCACATATCTGCTTCTAATGGGCTTCAGCAGAGATGATAAAATAAGACACTGCAAAATAATGAATATTTCACTAACAAAATGACTAGCCTTTTCTACTCCCCTAACAAGCCTAGATAGGCTCCTCTAATTAAAGGGATACTAAAGCGATTTTTTTTTCCTTTAATGATTCAGATAGAGAATGCAATTTTAAGCAACTTTCTAATTTACTCCTATTATCAATTATTCTTTGTTCTCTTGCTATCTTTATTTAAAAAGCAGACATATAAAGCTTAGGAGCCTGCCCATTTTTGTTTCAGAACCTGGGTTATGCCATCCAGGGTGCTGAACTTAAAATGGGCTGGCTCTTAAACTTTGCATTCCTGCTTTTTAAATAAAGATAGCAAGAGAACGAAGAAAAATTGATAATATGAGCAAATTAGAAAGTTGCTTAAAAATGCATGTTCTATATGAATCATGAAAGGAAAAAAAATTGGTTTAGTATCCCTTTAAGGCAAGTGGTCAGTGGTGTATGGCTACTGAACAATTGCAAGAAAATGTTAATAATTTGTTAAAAAAAATAATCACACTTACCTAGTATCTTATTTAATTACAAAGCTTTTCTTTAAGTAATATTACTGGAAAGAAAGCACCCTAGGCAGTTGCCTATATTGCCTAAAATCTTAAAAATGGTCTCATTAAAGAATTCTACATTAGATATCCCTTTAGGCCTATAAATCTGAAATACATAAATGTTTTATAACAATTACTACACATTCTCAGCTTTGTATAAAGGCTGCCTTATGTTGTAAACTCTCATTAGTCATTGACGAAGTACAGAAAGATCTAATAATTATAGAAATGTATGAAAATAAAAAAGTATGTTTATTCAGCACAATGTCATCTTTAATAAAAAAAGGACACAAGACTAGGGAAGGGCTAAATGGATTATAGGCTGGTATAATATAATTTACATTTTATACACATAATCTTGAAAGATAGTAGCATCATAAATAAGGTATATTTGCATGCAAATGTAAGCAATGATCAAATTGAGTGGCTATATTTTATTATTATTATATCAACTGCACAATAATATCAGTAGTTTATCCTATATATTGCCCTGAATGCCATGCAACATCACAAAACAGAATGACAAAACTAAATATTGCTGTCCCTAAGCCAGAAAGGTTTCTGCTATTTGCAGCCAGTCGAGCCATTTTGCTGATGGATTATGAAATGGTTTCCATTACACAAAAACAGAACAACCAAGTCCCACTGTGTAGGCTGTAAAATGTCATTCTTCTTTTTTATTGCTAAAACAGAACAGGAAATATAATTAAACTCAAAAACGAATCTGCCATAAAATGCCTAAATAAAGTGAAGGTAAACTTTGGTGAATGAAAGCCCGTTTTTTAAAAATACTATTAAAAACAGGGGCACTTTCATTCATCAAAGTTTACAAAGCAGCCGTTTTGTTAAAAAAAATTACCTTTTTTTCTTTTCACTGCTACAGCAGCTTCCCCCACATAGAGATCCTCTATTCACACGTCAGCAATGACTAATCCAGCTTCCTCCAATCACAGCTTTCCCCCCAGTGTAGTCATTGCCTGAGACCATGCTGTGATTGGAGGAAGCCGGATTAGTCATTGCTAATCTCTAGATGGGGGAAGCTGCTGTAGCAGTGAAAAGAAAAAAAGGTATTTATTTTAACAAAATAGCTGCTTTGTAAACTTTGATGAATGAAAGTTCCCCTGTTTTTAATAGTATTTTTAAAAAACGGACTTTCATTCACCAAAGTTTACCTTCACTTTAAGTTTATTAAACCCATATATAATTTATAGTTATTTTGCCTATAATTTACCTATGAAATTTGTGTTTTTCTCTTTTCTCCATAGAGACATAAGTAGACATATCATACATGTACGTATGCTACACAACAACTGCAAGTGCTGGACATCTTTTTACATCTGGCCTCTGATCAGCCAGAAACAGTAGATAAGATAAACACAATCAAGATGCTTTTCAAGTAGTGAATGCTTGGACTTCTTTGGAATTGCAAAACCCTGCTAATTTCCCTTACAAATGTAGTTTTCCTTACCTTTGTCTCCATCTCTACATGTCCTTTGCCAATTTCACTGTAGATCTGTTTCTCAGGAAAGTTGAGTTGCTATGTTAAAAAAGGATATTAAAATTACATGTTGTATAAACAAATATATATGTATATATCTTTAACTAAATCTTACCCTTTCACAGCATTAAATAGATAATACACTGTAAAATTGTTTTTCCTAAATGTGTTTCCAATTACTTGTTAAAATAACTGCAGAGTATAAAATGTATGATTCATTGCTCCTTGTGTTTGTTTTTATATATGAAATAGCTGTTTTTGTTCTTTGACACCACAACCCACCAAAATGGGTTGAGCATGCAGGGAAATCAGATCTCCTTATTTTATCACTTTCTGTACACACATGCTTCCTTACATTATCTGTCTGTATATCAAATCCCAACACTTAGGCCCCAATATTCAAAACAATGACAGGTCTACTCTGCAACACAGCTAACCCCCCAAGACCCACTAAAGAACAAAAAAAAAAACATTACAAAAATAAACACTATCCTAAACACTACTACTAAAAGCCCTATCCTAAAACTAAAGTCTCCTAAAAAAAAAGCCCCCCCTCCTAAAAAAAAACCTATTCTAAAACTAAAACCTTCAGGGCATTTGTCAGGCAATGCCCTAGTTGGAGTGATCACTGCTCCTTTGCATAAAAAAACCCTATACTAAAACCAAAGTAGCCCCCAACGCCTCCCGCCCCCCAAAAAACTATAAAAATGGCCCTGAGAAGAGCGTAAGTGATTAAGCTCTTTTGCTTTTTATTTTTAAAACCCTATCCTAAAAAAATCCTAAAATTAAAAAGAACCTAACCTAAAAAATGCCCTGAAAATGGCATATGTGATATTACTCTTGCTTTTTTTTTTAAACCCTATACTAAGACTAACCCTCCTCCCCCAAGGAAAAGCATAGGGCTAAACCCCAAAAGTTTGTACTCACCAACATGAATCCAGCTCCTTAGGGGGAAGCGGCGGGTCCATGATGTCACTAATCTTCTGTCTCCGTCAAAGGGGGCTGTCCTCTGGGGCTGTCCTCTTCTTTTTTCAATTCTTTTTTTCCCTCATCCTCTTCCATCCTCTTCCTTATGCTGCCACTGAAGCTTGAATGCAAGCTCCCCCTTTATATAGGGGTGCTCTTGCAGTTCTATTGACTGAATTTCCAATCAAAATCAAATCAGCCAATCAAAAAAGCTTTCATTCTATTGGTTCATTTGAATTTGATTGGAAAAGCAGCCAATAAAAATGCAAGAGCACCCCTTTATAAGGGGGAACCTTGCATTCAATCAACAGTGTGCTGCGGTGACAGCATGAAGAAGCATCAGATGGAAGAGTATGAAGTGTCCAATGGAAAACAGAAGAGGACAGCCCCAGAGGACCGGCACCTTGGATGAAGACCGAAGAGGAGTGCCACCATGGACCTGCTGCTGTCCCCTTTAAGGAGCTGGATCCTAGTTGGTGAGTACAAACTTTTGGTGTTCAGTCATAGTTTTTTCGGGGGGTTAGTTTTAGTATAGGGGTTTTTAAATGCAAAAGAGCTAAATCCCTTATGCCCTTTTCAGGATATTTTTTTAGGATAGGTTTTTAAGCTTTCAAGGACTGCTTTTTCCCCCAGTCCAGCCCTGCAAAAGACCAGGAGTAGGATTTGATTTTTGGAGTCTTAGAATCCTAAGGATGAAACTTACTCTTACCCCTTAAGCATTTAGAAACCTTAGAAATTAGTTGTTGGTCAAAAAAGCCTAGTAGTTTCCAATGGAGTTAAGCTGGTATAAGATTTTGAGCCAGCACCAGCAATCTAATGTCCTATACAGCTTTATATCAGCAAGAAAGGAAAGCAGTAATATGTCACAACAGTGTCTAGCACATTTTCAGAAAACACATCTGATAACATATCTCGTCTGGATCAGTAGACCAGTACTGAAGCCTTCATAATACAAGACATTGACAGCAACAGATGAACCAATGCAGCCTGGAAAGCTTAAGTTTTATCTCTAGTTTCAGTTAAAGGGATATGAAACCCAAGCAATTTATTTCACGATTTAGATAGACCACTTGATTTTAAACACATTTTTCATTTACTTCTATTATCAATTTGTCTTCATTCTTTTGGTATTTTTGGTTAAGGAGCCGGCCTATTTCTGGAGCACTATATGGCAGCAGTTTTACAAGAATGTTACCCATTTGCAAGAGTACAAGATGGCAGCACTGTTTCCTGCCATGTAGTACTCCAGATGCCTACCAGAATATCATGGAAACAAAGCAAATTTGGTAATAGAACTAAATTGGAAATATTTTTAAAATTCTAAGCATTTACTAGCTGCCTCGGTATAGGAATTACATGTAGCTAAGGCACCTTAAAGGGACAGTAAAGGGACACCTTGTAATTACAAGACATGTCTGTATTGTTGCTATATTATAACAAATCTGCCAAATCTAAACATTTTTAAAACAAATTAGAATCTTGTTTGCTGCAATTGTCTTTCAACAGCCAAACTCCTACCACCTTATTTGGAGGAGCCAATCTGGGTTTGAGTCTGCAGACAACAAGGCTAACTGCAATCATAATATTAGTATAAAATGCATTGTTTTGCAGTTGTTATCAGTTAAACCAAAAAGGAAAAGATATGTACCAGGATTAGCCTAGAGAGGTCAGCAGGGTACATTTAAAGTTCTAAGAATTAGAAAATCCTCAGTTTTCAGAATTAAATTACATGAAAAGGGGCCAAATAAATAATGAAAGTATATTGCAAAGTTGTTTCCTTATGCAATAACTAAACATTATTGGTCAGATTCCAAGTGGTGCGATAACAGTTGTGCGCAAACGATATTGGGTTTATTAAGGCAGTTTGTGCGTGTCGGAGGTAGTGTGCGCATTACAAGTTGAAAGTAAACGCGTTCACTTGAGTGCAATTGAAATTAACACCAATCGTTTTAGCGCGACCTCAGAGCTCTGGTTAACTGTTACGCTTAAATAAAAAGTTGCACAAAAAACATTAAAATAAATGTAAAAGTGCAGTTACAATCAAAACACTATTTAATAAAAATTATTAAAAAGAAATTGCAATAAAAATTTATAAGGGCTCAAAGATATGAGGTCTCAGGTGCTAGAAAAAAAAGGGCTGCAAAGGGCTTTAACATAGAGATACATACATGCACATGTCTAAATTTCTAACATGTCTAGCGCTGCAGAATCTGTTGGTGCTCTACAAATAACCGATAATAATAATAATAATAAGTATATGTATGTATATCAATTGGTTGGATTTGGGAGTTGCGCCTGCGTTAGGAAAGAACTATGAATCTGGCACACTATGGGGGATCCTAGGGGTGGCTGCTGTTAGAGGAATCTCACTTCCTCCTTAGTGAGAAAAAAGAGGTTTTGTTGTTTGTAGAAGGGGTGTTTCTAACAGCGCCTTCCAAAAGGAACTCCTCATGTGCATGTGGGGATATAAATGCAAAATATACCCAAATGTGTTAAACTGTATAAAACAGTAGCGATATTGTAACCAATCTGCTCACCTGTAGGATCACAGGGATCAGTGATCAACGATGATATGATTTAGAAAATTCCTGTCCAGGTGCAGTTCCTTCCCAGGTGGAAATGTCCTCTTGTTTATAAATTAGGCAACTAAATAGTCTAATTAAAGACTGAAGTCGTAGTGCGGGACTCCCCTTTTCCACTCTGTATGAGTGGACAGAGGATGGATAGAAGGGGTATTCCATTTTAATGTGAGCTGATGTATGTGTGTTTTTAAAATGCAAATTTTATTAGTAATTTAAAATGGTGAATAAATATATATGTAGAATTTAATAAAAATATATCAAAAACTGAGGAATATAAAATAGATCATTGCATAATATAAAAAATATATATGTAAAAAGTATATATAAAATATATATATTAAAAAAAAAGTGCAAGAAGCAAGTGTACTGACTGCTAGCGAGTTGATGCCTGGCGGTAAATTGGATATCCGGATGTGATGTCATGAGCGTGCGTCACGTGCCTTACGCATTTCCTGAGCGTCTCAGCTCACTTCTTCAGAGGAGTGTAATCTGATGCCATCCTATGAGCCCTTAAGTAGTCTGTTAATTGCCAATAAGGATAGTTAATTGTAACAACATTGACTAATTGATATGATAAGTATTTACTAGTTTAAGCTGTTTTAAAAGTGCAAACCTTGGATTTAGGGCAAATTCCGGAATGGATCAAAAAGGATATTATTTGAATTGTGTTTGTAATGTTTTGTATTAAAAAGACTGATTATAAAATATTATTTTGTCATCAATTATCAGCCATTTTATGTGAGATTGTGAATATATGCGTAAATTTAAAAACGGCGGTATTAGAAAAATATTTTGTCTGTTTACTAGATACAAGTCATCTTGTCTCGTTTTTTAAATTACATATTATATAAAATGTTTAATGATACATCTGTTGAGGAGTGAACTATACATAACAAAAAAAAATACGATGTGTATATTTAAAACCGGGGTTGTACATTCATATTTTCTTATTTTTCTACTTGAGGAGCGCTAGTTTTAGCAATCAATAATTAATCAATAAATAATTAATATTCAATGAATAGGTTAAAGAATGTATATTTTATGTGTTTTGTTTTGTAAAAAATGAGAGTCCATATTAATAAAAATTCATATTAATTGATTGATATGTTGCAAATGCCAACAATTTCTTCCCTAGGGTAAAAGACTTTTTCAAAGTGATAGTGAATCAAAGAAAGGCTGCTAAATCTATATCTGTATTTAGCCCATATGGTTTTCTGGTTCTGAGCTTGTATATCCAGAAGGTCTCTCTTTTTCTCAATTGTAGCAGTATATTCACGCCTTCTGTATGTGGTATATGTTCAATAGCTTTTATTTTGAGCTTCTTTTCATTTTTATTATGAAATTCTTCGAAGTGGGTCCCTATACCATATTCGGGTTCATCACTAGTAATGTTTTTTATATGTTCAAGGAGCCTGGTTTTTAGGGTTCGCTTTGTCCTTCCTATGTACAATTTATTGCAGCTGCAGGATAGTTGATATACAACATACTGAGATTTACAATTCATGAACCTTTTAATTTCATATTTATTGTGTTCCCCATCAGTAATCCATTTGTTCTCATCTTTGTTCTTGCTGATGTGTTCACAGCATAGGCAGTTTTTTTCTATTACATTTATAGAATCCTTTTGTTTTGGTTGTTAGCCAATTTTCTTGTTTCTGTGTTTTATTGGTCTTTAATTTGGTTGGTGCTAGTATATTCTTAAAATTCAGATTTTTCTTATAGGTGATCTTTGGTCTTTCTGGTAATGTTTCCTTCAGTAGGGGATCTCTTTTTAAAATGTGCCAATGCTTGTTTAATATTTTCTCAATGTCTTTAGTGCCACTGTTAAAAGTGGTTATAAATCTAGGTGTCTGGTTTGAGGGTGAAATTGTTATTTCACAATTAATTTTCCCTGCTTTGTGTTTGCTTATAAGTAGTTCTTCTCTGTCAACCAAGTTTACTCTTTCATAGGCTTTGTCTACAGTCTTTTTATTATATTTCTTAATGTACAATTTCTGTTTTAAAGTTGCTGCCGCTTGTTCAAAGTCATTATTTCTCCAACATAGGTGTGTCCGGTCCACGGCGTCATCCTTACTTGTGGGATATTCTCTTCCCCAACAGGAAATGGCAAAGAGCCCAGCAAAGCTGGTCACATGATCCCTCCTAGGCTCCGCCTACCCCAGTCATTCTCTTTGCCGTTGTACAGGCAACATCTCCACGGAGATGGCTTAGAGTTTTTTAGTGTTTAACTGTAGTTTTTTATTATTCAATCAAGAGTTTGTTATTTTGAAATAGTGCTGGTATGTACTATTTACTCAGAAACAGAAAAGAGATGAAGATTTCTGTTTGTATGAGGAAAATGATTTTAGCAACCGTAACTAAAATCCATGGCTGTTCCACACAGGACTGTTGAGAGCAATTAACTTCAGTTGGGGGAACAGAGTGCAGTCTCTTGCTGCTTGAGGTATGACACATTCTAACAAGACGATGTAATGCTGGAAGCTGTCATTTTCCCTATGGGATCCGGTAAGCCATGTTTATTACGATCGTAAATAAGGGCTTCACAAGGGCTTATTAAGACTGTAGACTTTTCTGGGCTAAATCGATTCATTATTAACACATATTTAGCCTTGAGGAATCATTTTATCTGGGTATTTTGATATAATAATATCGGCAGGCACTGTATTAGACACCTTATTTCTTAGGGGCTTTCCCAAAGCATAAGCAGAGCCTCATTTTCGCGCCGGTGTGGCGCACTTGTTTTTGAGAGGCATGGCATGCAGTCGCATGTGAGAGGAGCTCTGATACTTAGAAAAGACTTTCTGAAGGCGTCATTTGGTATCGTATTCCCCTTTGGGTTTGGTTGGGTCTCAGCAAAGCAGATACCAGGGACTGTAAAGGGGTTAAAGTTTTAAAACGGCTCCGGTTCCGTTATTTTAAGGGTTAAAGCTTCCAAATTTGGTGTGCAATACTTTTAAGGCTTTAAGACACTGTGGTGAAAATTTGGTGAATTTTGAACAATTCCTTCATGTTTTTTTCGCAATTGCAGTAATAAAGTGTGTTCAGTTTAAAATTTAAAGTGACAGTAACGGTTTTATTTTAAAACGTTTTTTGTACTTTCTTATCAAGTTTATGCCTGTTTAACATGTCTGAACTACCAGATAGACTGTGTTCTGAATGTGGGGAAGCCAGAATTCCTATTCATTTAAATAAATGTGATTTATGTGATAATGACAATGATGCCCAAGATGATTCCTCAAGTGAGGGGAGTAAGCATGGTACTGCATCATTCCCTCCTTCGTCTACACGAGTCTTGCCCACTCAGGAGGCCCCTAGTACATCTAGCGCGCCAATACTCCTTACTATGCAACAATTAACGGCTGTAATGGATAATTCTGTCAAAAACATTTTAGCCAAAATGAACCCTTGTCAGCGTAAGCGTGGCTGCTCTGTTTTAGTTACTGAAGAGCATGACGACGCTGATATTAATATCTCTGAAGGGCCCCTAACCCAATCTGAGGGGGCCAGGGAGGTTTTGTCTGAGGGAGAAATTACTGATTCAGGGAACATTTCTCAACAGGCTGAACCTGATGTGATTGCATTTAAATTTAAGTTGGAATATCTCCGCATTTTGCTTAAGGAGGTATTATCCACTCTGGATGATTGTGAAAAGTTGGTCATCCCAGAGAAACTATGTAAAATGGACAAGTTCCTAGAGGTGCCGGGGCTCCCAGAAGCTTTTCCTATACCCAAGCGGGTGGCGGACATTGTTAATAAAGAATGGGAAAGGCCCGGTATTCCTTTCGTCCCTCCCCCCATATTTAAAAAATTGTTTCCTATGGTCGACCCCAGAAAGGACTTATGGCAGACAGTCCCCAAGGTCGAGGGAGCGGTTTCTACTTTAAACAAACGCACCACTATACCCATAGAGGATAGTTGTGCTTTCAAAGATCCTATGGATAAAAAATTAGAAGGTTTGCTTAAAAAGATGTTTGTTCAGCAGGGTTACCTTCTACAACCAATTTCATGCATTGTCCCTGTCACTACAGCCGCATGTTTCTGGTTTGATGAACTGATAAAGGCGCTCGATAGTGATTCTCCTCCTTATGAGGAGATTATGGACAGAATCAATGCTCTCAAATTGGCTAATTCTTTCACCCTAGACGCCACTTTGCAATTGGCTAGGTTAGCGGCTAAGAATTCTGGGTTTGCTATTGTGGCGCGCAGAGCGCTTTGGTTGAAATCTTGGTCGGCTGATGCGTCTTCCAAGAACAAGCTACTAAACATTCCTTTCAAGGGGAAAACGCTGTTTGGCCCTGACTTGAAAGAGATTATCTCTGATATCACTGGGGGTAAGGGCCACGCCCTTCCTCAGGATCGGCCTTTCAAGGCAAAAAATAGACCTAATTTTCGTCCCTTTCGTAAAAACGGACCAGCCCAAAGTGCTACGTCCTCTAAGCAAGAGGGTAATACTTCTCAAGCCAAGCCAGCTTGGAGACCAATGCAAGGCTGGAACAAGGGAAAGCAGGCCAAGAAACCTGCCACTGCTACCAAGACAGCATGAAATATTGACCCCCGATCCGGGACCGGATCTGGTGGGGGGCAGACTCTCTCTCTTCGCTCAGGCTTGGGCAAGAGATGTTCTGGATCCTTGGGCGCTAGAAATAGTCTCCCAGGGTTATCTTCTGGAATTCAAGGGACTTCCCCCAAGGGGGAGGTTCCACAGGTCTCAGTTGTCTTCAGACCACATAAAAAGACAGGCGTTCTTACATTGTGTAGAAGACCTGTTAAAAATGGGAGTGATTCATCCTGTTCCATTAAGAGAACAAGGGATGGGGTTCTACTCCAATCTGTTCATAGTTCCCAAAAAAGAGGGAACGTTCAGACCAATCTTAGATCTCAAGATCTTAAACAAGTTTCTCAAGGTTCCATCGTTCAAGATGGAAACCATTCGAACTATTCTTCCTTCCATCCAGGAAGGTCAATTCATGACCACGGTGGATTTAAAGGATGCGTATCTACATATTCCTATCCACAAGGAACATCATCGGTTCCTAAGGTTTGCATTCCTGGACAAACATTACCAGTTCGTGGCGCTTCCTTTCGGATTAGCCACTGCTCCAAGGATTTTCACAAAGGTACTAGGGTCCCTTCTAGCGGTGCTAAGACCAAGGGGCATTGCAGTAGTACCTTACCTGGACGACATTCTGATTCAAGCGTCGTCCCTTCCTCAAGCAAAGGCTCACACGGACATCGTCCTGGCCTTTCTCAGATCTCACGGCTGGAAAGTGAACGTGGAAAAGAGTTCTCTATCCCCGTCAACAAGGGTTCCCTTCTTGGGAACAATTATAGACTCCTTAGAAATGAGGGTTTTTCTAACAGAGGCCAGAAAAACAAAACTTCTAGACTCTTGTCGGATACTTCATTCCGTTCCTCTTCCTTCCATAGCTCAGTGCATGGAAGTGATCGGGTTGATGGTAGCGGCAATGGACATAGTTCCTTTTGCGCGCATTCATCTAAGACCATTACAACTGTGCATGCTCAGTCAGTGGAATGGGGACTATACAGACTTGTCTCCAAAGATACAAGTAAATCAGAGGACCAGAGACTCACTCCGTTGGTGGCTGTCCCTGGACAACCTGTCACAAGGGATGACATTCCGCAGACCAGAGTGGGTCATTGTCACGACCGACGCCAGTCTGATGGGCTGGGGCGCGGTCTGGGGATCCCTGAAAGCTCAGGGTCTTTGGTCTCGGGAAGAATCTCTTCTACCGATAAATATTCTGGAACTGAGAGCGATATTCAATGCTCTCAAGGCTTGGCCTCAGCTAGCGAGGACCAAGTTCATACGGTTTCAATCAGACAACATGACGACTGTTGCGTACATCAACCATCAGGGGGGAACAAGGAGTTCCCTAGCGATGGAAGAAGTGACCAAAATCATTCTATGGGCGGAGTCTCACTCCTGCCACCTGTCTGCTATCCACATCCCAGGAGTGGAAAATTGGGAAGCGGATTTTCTGAGTCGTCAGACATTGCATCCGGGGGAGTGGGAACTCCATCCGGAAATCTTTGCCCAAGTCACTCAGCTGTGGGGCATTCCAGACATGGATCTAATGGCCTCTCGTCAGAACTTCAAAGTTCCCTGCTACGGGTCCAGATCCAGGGATCCCAAGGCGGCTCTAGTGGATGCACTAGTAGCACCTTGGACCTTCAAACTAGCTTATGTGTTCCCGCCGTTTCCTCTCATCCCCAGGCTGGTAGCCAGGATCAATCAGGAGAGGGCGTCGGTGATCTTGATAGCTCCTGCGTGGCCACGCAGGACTTGGTATGCAGATCTGGTGAATATGTCATCGGCTCCACCTTGGAAGCTACCTTTGAGACGAGACCTTCTTGTTCAGGGTCCGTTCGAACATCCGAATCTGGTTTCACTCCAGCTGACTGCTTGGAGATTGAACGCTTGATTTTATCGAAGCGAGGATTCTCAGATTCTGTTATCGATACTCTTGTTCAGGCCAGAAAGCCTGTAACTCGAAAGATTTACCACAAGATTTGGAAAAAATATATCTGTTGGTGTGAATCTAAAGGATTCCCTTGGGACAAGGTTAAGATTCCTAGGATTCTATCCTTCCTTCAAGAAGGATTGGAAAAAGGATTATCTGCAAGTTCCCTGAAGGGACAGATTTCCGCCTTGTCGGTGTTACTTCACAAAAAGCTGGCAGCTGTGCCAGATGTTCAAGTCTTTGTTCAGGCTCTGGTTAGAATCAAGCCTGTTTACAAACCTTTGACTCCTCCTTGGAGTCTCAATTTAGTTCTTTCAGTTCTTCAGGGGGTTCCGTTTGAACCCTTGCATTCCGTTGATATTAAATTATTATCTTGGAAAGTTTTGTTTTTGGTTGCAATTTCTTCTGCTAGAAGAGTTTCTGAATTATCTGCTCTGCAGTGTTCTCCTCCTTATCTGGTGTGCCATGCAGATAAGGTGGTTTTGCGTACTAAACCTGGTTTTCTTCCGAAAGTTGTTTCTAACAAAAACATTAACCAGGAGATTATCGTACCTTCTCTGTGTCCGAAACCAGTTTCAAAGAAGGAACGTTTGTTGCACAATTTGGATGTTGTTCGCGCTCTAAAATTCTATTTAGATGCTACAAAGGATTTTAGACAAACATCTTCCTTGTTTGTTGTTTATTCCGGTAAAAGGAGAGGTCAAAAAGCAACTTCTACCTCTCTCTCTTTTTGGATTAAAAGCATCATCAGATTGGCTTACGAGACTGCCGGACGGCAGCCTCCCGAAAGAATCACAGCTCATTCCACTAGGGCTGTGGCTTCCACATGGGCCTTCAAGAACGAGGCTTCTGTTGATCAGATATGTAGGGCAGCGACTTGGTCTTCACTGCACACTTTTACCAAATTTTACAAGTTTGATACTTTTGCTTCTTCTGAGGCTATTTTTGGGAGAAAGGTTTTGCAAGCCGTGGTGCCTTCCATTTAGGTGACCTGATTTGCTCCCTCCCTTCATCCGTGTCCTAAAGCTTTGGTATTGGTTCCCACAAGTAAGGATGACGCCGTGGACCGGACACACCTATGTTGGAGAAAACAGAATTTATGTTTACCTGATAAATTACTTTCTCCAACGGTGTGTCCGGTCCACGGCCCGCCCTGGTTTTTTTAATCAGGTCTGATATTTTATTTTCTTTAACTACAGTCACCACGGTACCATATGGTTTCTCCTATGCAAATATTCCTCCTTAACGTCGGTCGAATGACTGGGGTAGGCGGAGCCTAGGAGGGATCATGTGACCAGCTTTGCTGGGCTCTTTGCCATTTCCTGTTGGGGAAGAGAATATCCCACAAGTAAGGATGACGCCGTGGACCGGACACACCGTTGGAGAAAGTAATTTATCAGGTAAACATAAATTCTGTTTTTTGGAGCAATTGTGTTTAATACGCTGGAATTGACCATATGGAATATTGTCTATCCATCTCTTATGATGATTACTAGTGGCGTGTAGATAATCGTTTGTGTCCGTTTCCTTTGTATAGATTTTGGTTTCGATCCTATTGTTTTCAATTTATATAGTGACATCCAAAAAATTTATTCCAATTGTTTTGATTTAAGGAGTTGACAAATTAATTGAACTGATGTTCATTTTCCTTCCATATTATGATAATATCATCAATTAATCTCTTCCACATAACGATGTTCCCTATGAATCTATTATTGGTCCATATATGTTGGTTTTCAAAAGCTCCTATATACATATTGGTAAAACTTGGGGCAAATGTTGTGCCCATTGCTGTGCCAAATTTCTGTAAGAATATTTTGTCTTCAAATGTGAAGTAATTTTTAGTTAGGATGAAGTATGTAGCTTCTCCTATAAAGGCGATTTGTTTTTTATTGATGTTTGTTTCACTGGTCAGAATTTCTTTGACTGCACAAATCCCCTTATTGTATAGAATAGATGTGTATAGAGCTGTAACGTCTAATGTTGCTAATGAATAGCTATCTCCCCATTGATTTTCTTTTAGTACTGACAGGAGATGTGGGGTAAATATATGATTTGATTTTTGGAACTACAGGTTGAAGGAAATAGTCCAGATATTCCGAAAAATGACTAGTTAAGCTATTTATACCGGAGATAATTGGTTGACCCAGTTTTTTTTTATGTTTTTGTGTATTTTAGGTAGGTGGTAAAATATTGCAGTTCTTATAGAGTGTCTGAGGATAGGAGTTTATACTCTTCCTCATTAAGGATTTCTCCTTTTTTAGCACTTCTTATTAATAGATTATATTCATCTGAAAAATTATCAGTGGGATCTTTTATTAATACTTCATAGGTCTCTTTATCAGAGAGTAGTCTATTTGCCTCACCAATATAATCTATTTTATTCTGTACTACAATTGAGCCACCTTTATCGGCTTCCCTGAAGACTAGATTATGATCTTTACTTAGATTTATCAGAATTTGTTCTTCCTTGTTTGTAAGGTCTTTTTGGGACAATTTAAATGATTTACACATAGTTTCCAGATCATTAGAACCTGGGTCTAAACAACTGTGTTTAATTATTTTACCTTCTTTTGTTTCAAGTGATTCTAAATCTAGTGACTCTAAAAGACTTAATGTAGGTAAATCACTTTGTGTTAGTGGAACAATGTTATTTGTTTCTATATTTACTATTGATTGTGAGGAAATAGTCAAACTTTCTATTTACTTACTATTCGTTTGAATGTTTCGTTGTAGGGTTAGTTTCCTGATGTATTTGTTGCAGTCAACAAATAATGAGAAGGCGTCTGGTTTTTTGCTTGGGGCAAAGGAAAGGCCTTTTTTTTCAGGATGTTTTATTCTCCCTCTGTTAGTTCTATATTTGATAGATTAAAGATTTTTACTTTGGTTCGTTCATCTGAGATTAGACCGACCTCTGTCTTGTTTGCCAATTTTCTCGTCTTAGTTTGTTTTTGTTTTCCTGCTCTACATCCTCTTCCCTACTTTCTTTTCGTCTTTTTTGTGGGGTTGATCGCTGCAGTGTTTGGAAATTGTGGAAGACTGTTTCTTGTCTTTCTGCCCTGAATCTTGGTGGAATTTACAGTTTCTGTATTGATTCTCTCCTTTCTCTTAAGCCTAAAAATGTGTTTGTTCATGATTGTTCTGATAGGTACTAGGCTTTTGGAATCTATCAAACTCTTGGTGTCTATTTGCAAATCTTGTGTCCCCTTTATATGATTTTAAAAATGGTTAGTATAGGAATTAAAGTGATTAGCACGAGTGTTAGAGTAATTTGTATAGGTGGTTTCAGGTTGGTTTCTTCTGTCTTGATTATAATTACTATAATTGGGATTATGATGATAATTATTATTCGATTGTCTGGAAGAACGTGACTTAGTATTATTACCAGTTTTGAAGTACATACTATGGTTTTTATTTCTGACTGTATTTTGTTCTGTTACTACAGTTCTGTTATTTTTATTTTTATTTTTTGTGGTTGTATTTGGAAAGAAATGGTTGGTTGTGTTTGGAAACACTTCTATATTGGGTGTATCTGTTGCGTCTAAAAACTCTCTTTCTAGGTCTATATTTTTTCCCCTAGTTCTGTTTTTTTAGTGTTGAGGTCTCTTTCTAATTTTTTCTTTTTCTTTTTAATTATATCCAATTCTAGTTTATTTTTCCTGTTTGCGATGTCTTTATCTGGTTGCTGATATTATAATCCTCATTATAGGGTTGGAGTTCATGTCTAATTTCTTTTATTTCTTTCCCTATTTTCTCAAGGTTTTGTTCTCTATATTTAATTAATATGTTTATAAATGTATTAGAACAAGTTTCCGTTGCTTCCTCCCATTCTGTGATTAATTCAATGTCATCTGAATTAAAAATCAGAGTTTTGGTAAGCTTTAAACGTTTTGGTATTAATTTTAATTTTTGATAATTCTCAAGAACTATTATGTCATTCCAGTTAGTGACTTCTAATCTTGAATTTTTCTAGTCTCCTCAGTAAAGCTTTGGGATTGACCTGTTCTGTGGTTTTAATGGGTTCTGATATGATTTCATTGATTGACCAAGATCTTATTTTTGTTTTTATATCGAAGTAGTTCCCAAAAGAGTAATTTTCCTGGTGGTATTCCTCCATATTTCAATAATATTATTATAATATTTATATTTATATTTATATTTGTGAGTTAGTATCAATGAAGGAATATAAAATTTAATAATGTTTGCAAAAGAAGTATTTTTATCTGTTTGTGTATTAGTTGAAAACCAAAAATAAATAACAGAACTAATTTGTAGATCAAATTTATAACATAATGTTTTTAGAGCTTGTGAGAGGTGTAGGAGTTTATAATCAGTCTTTTTAATACAAAAATTTAAAAACACAATTCAAATAATATCCTTTTTGATCCATTCCGGAATTTGCCCTAAATCCGAGGTTAGCACTTTAAACACTGCTTAAACTAGTAAATACTTATCATATCAATTAGTCAATGTTGTTACAATTAACTATCCTGATTGGCAATCAACTTAAGGGCTCATAGGATGGCATCAGATTACACCCCTCTGAAGAAGTGAGCTCAGACGCTCACGAAACACGTAAGACACGTGACGCACGCTCGGGACGTCACATCCGGATATCCAATTTACCGCCAGGCACCAACTCGCTAGCGGTCAGTACACTTGCTTCTTGCACTTTTATATATATATATTTTATAAATAATTTCTCCAACATAGGTGTGTCCGGTCCACGGCGTCATCCTTACTTGTGGGATATTCTCTTCCCCAACAGGAAATGGCAAAGAGCCCAGCAAAGCTGGTCACATGATCCCTCCTAGGCTCCGCCTACCTCAGTCATTCTCTTTGCCGTTGTACAGGCAACATCTCCACGGAGATGGCTTAGAGTTTTTTAGTGTTTAACTGTAGTTTTTCATTATTCAATCAAGAGTTTGTTATTTTCAAATAGTGCTGGTACGTACTATTTACTCAGAAACAGAAAAGAGATGAAGAATTCTGTTTGTATGAGGAAAATGATTTTAGCAACCGTAACTAAAATCCATGGCTGTTCCACACAGGACTGTTGAGAGCATTAACTTCAGTTGGGGGAACAGTTTGCAGTCCTTTGCTGCTTGAGGTATGACACATTCTAACAAGACGATGTAATGCTGGAAGCTGTCATTTTCCCTATGGGATCCGGTAAGCCATGTTTATTACGATTGTAAATAAGGGCTTCACAAGGGCTTATTTAGACTGTAGACATTTTTTGGGCTAAATCGATTGATATTAACACTTATTTAGCCTTGAGGAATCATTTATTCTGGGTATTTTGATATAATTATATCGGCAGGCACTGTTTTAGACACCTTATTCTTTAGGGGCTTTCCCAAAGCATAGGCAGAGTCTCATTTTCGCGCCGGTGTTGCGCACTTGTTTTTGAGAGGCATGGCATGCAGTCGCATGTGAGAGGAGCTCTGATACTGATAAAAGACTTCTGAAGGCATCATTTGGTATCGTATTCCCCTTGGGTTTGGTTGGGTCTCAGCAAAGCAGATACCAGGGACTGTAAAGGGGTTAAAGCTTAAAACGGCTCCGGTTCCGTTATTTTAAGGGTTAAAGCTTCCAAAATTGGTGTGCAATATTTTCAAGGCTTTAAGACACTGTGGTGAAAGTTTGGTGAATTTTGAACAATTCCTTCATGTTTTTTCGCAATTGCAGTAATAAAGTGTGTTCAGTTTAAAATTTAAAGTGACAGTAACGGTTTTATTTCAAAACGTTTTTTGTACTTTCTTATCAAGTTTATGCCTGTTTAACATGTCTGAACTACCAGATAGACTGTGTTCTGAATGTGGGGAAGCCAGAATTCCTATTCATTTAAATAAATGTGATTTATGTGATAATGACAATGATGCCCAAGATGATTCCTCAAGTGAGGGGAGTAAGCATGGTACTGCATCATTCCCTCCTTCGTCTACACGAGTCTTGCCCACTCAGGAGGCCCCTAGTACATCTAGCGCGCCAATACTCCTTTCTATGCAACAATTAACGGCTGTAATGGATAATTCTGTCAAAAACATTTTAGCCAAAATGAACCCTTGTCAGCGTAAGCGTGGATGCTCTGTTTTAGTTACTGAAGAGCATGACGACGCTGATATTAATATCTCTGAAGGGCCCCTAACCCAATCTGAGGGAGCCAGGGAGGTTTTGTCTGAGGGAGAAATTACTGATTTAGGGAACATTTCTCAGCAGGCTGAATCTGATGTGATTACTTTTAAATTTAAATTGGAACATCTCCGCATTTTGCTTAAGGAGGTATTATCCACTCTGGATGATTGTGAAAATTTGGTCATCCCAGAGAAACTATGTAAAATGGACAAGTTCCTAGAGGTGCCGGGGCTCCCAGAAGCTTTTCCTATACCCAAGCGGGTGGCGGACATTGTTAATAAAGAATGGGAAAGGCCCGGTATTCCTTTCGTCCCTCCCCCCATATTTAAAAAATTGTTTCCTATGGTCGACCCCAGAAAGGACTTATGGCAGTCAGTCCCCAAGGTCGAGGGAGCGGTTTCTACTTTAAACAAACGCACCACTATTCCCATAGAGGATAGTTGTGCTTTCAAAGATCCTATGGATAAAAAATTAGAAGGTTTGCTTAAAAAGATGTTTGTTCAGCAGGGTTACCTTCTACAACCCATTTCATGCATTGTCCCTGTCACTACAGCCGCATATTTCTGGTTTGATGAACTGATTAAGGTGCTCGATAGTGACTCTCCTCCTTATGAGGAGATTATGGACAGAGTCAATGCTCTCAAATTGGCTAATTCTTTCACTCTAGACGCCTCTTTGCAATTGGCTAAGTTAGCGGCTAAGAATTCTGGGTTTGCTATTGTGGCGCGCAGAGCGCTTTGGTTGAAATCTTGGTCGGCTGATGCGTCTTCCAAGAACAAGCTACTAAACATTCCTTTCAAGGGGAAAACGCTGTTTGGTCCTGACTTGAAAGAGATTATCTCTGATATCACTGGGGGTAAGGGCCATGCCCTTCCTCAGGATCGGCCTTTCAAGGCAAAAAATAGACCTAATTTTCGTCCCTTTCGTAAAAACGGACCAGCCCAAGGTGCTACGTCCTCTAAGCAAGAGGGTAATACTTCTCAGGCCAAGCCAGCTTGGAGACCAATGCAAGGCTGGAACAAGGGAAAGCAGGCAAAGAAACCTGCCACTGCTACCAAGACAGCATGAAATATCGGCCCCCGATCCGGGACCGGATCTGGTGGGGGGCAGACTCTCTCTCTTCGCTCAGGCTTGGGCAAGAGATGTTCTGGATCCTTGGGCGCTAGAAATAGTCTCCCAGGGTTATCTTCTGGAATTCAAGGGACTTCCCCCAAGGGGAAGGTTCCACAGGTCTCAGTTGTCTTCAGACCACATAAAAAGACAGGCGTTCTTACATTGTGTAGAAGACCTGTTAAAAATGGGAGTGATTCATCCTGTTCCATTGAGAGAACAAGGGATGGGGTTCTACTCCAATCTGTTCATAGTTCCCAAAAAAGAGGGAACGTTCAGACCAATCCTAGATCTCAAGATCTTAAACAAATTTCTCAAGGTCCCATCTTTCAAGATGGAAACCATTCGAACTATCCTTCCTTCCATCCAGGAAGGTCAATTCATGACCACGGTGGATTTAAAGGATGCGTATCTACATATTCCTATCCACAAGGAACATCATCGGTTCCTAAGGTTTGCATTCCTGGACAAACATTACCAGTTCGTGGCGCTTCCTTTCGGATTAGCCACTGCTCCAAGGATTTTCACAAAGGTACTAGGGTCCCTTCTAGCTGTGCTAAGACCAAGGGGCATTGCAGTTGTACCTTACCTGGACGACATTCTGATTCAAGCGTCGTCCCTCCCTCGAGCAAAGGCTCACACGGACATCGTCCTGGCCTTTCTCAGATCGCACGGCTGGAAAGTGAACGTGGAAAAGAGTTCTCTATCCCCGTCAACAAGGGTTCCCTTCTTGGGAACAATTATAGACTCCTCAGAAATGAGGATTTTTCTAACAGAGGCCAGAAAGACAAAGCTTCTGGACTCTTGTCGAATACTTCATTCCGTTCCTCTTCCTTCCGTAGCTCAGTGCATGGAAGTGATCGGGTTGATGGTAGCGACAATGGACATAGTTCCTTTTGCGCGCATTCATCTAAGACCATTACAACTGTGCATGCTCAGTCAGTGGAATGGGGACTATACAGACTTGTCTCCAAAGATACAAGTAAATCAGAGGACCAGAGACTCACTCCGTTGGTGGCTGTCCCTGGACAACCTGTCACGAGGGATGACATTCCACAGCCCAGAGTGGGTCATTGTCACGACCGACGCCAGTCTGATGGGCTGGGGCGCGGTCTGGGGATCCCTGAAAGCTCAGGGTCTTTGGTCTCGGGAAGAATCTCTTCTACCGATAAATATTCTGGAACTGAGAGCGATATTCAATGCTCTCAAGGCTTGGCCTCAGCTAGCGAGGACCAAGTTCATACGGTTTCAATCAGACAACATGACGACTGTTGCGTACATCAACCATCAGGGGGGAACAAGGAGTTCCCTAGCGATGGAAGAAGTGACCAAGATTATTCTATGGGCGGAGTCTCACTCCTGCCACCTGTCTGCTATCCACATCCCGGGAGTGGAAAATTGGGAAGCGGATTTTCTGAGTCGTCAGACATTGCATCCGGGGGAGTGGGAACTCCATCCGGATATCTTTGCCCAAGTCACTCAACTTTGGGGCATTCCAGACATGGATCTGATGGCCTCTCGTCAGAACTTCAAAGTTCCTTGCTACGGGTCCAGATCCAGGGATCCCAAGGCGGCTCTAGTGGATGCACTAGTAGCACCTTGGACCTTCAAACTAGCTTATGTGTTCCCGCCGTTTCCTCTCATCCCCAGGCTGGTAGCCAGGATCAATCAGGAGAGGGCGTCGGTGATCTTGATAGCTCCTGCGTGGCCACGCAGGACTTGGTATGCAGATCCGGTGAATATGTCATCGGCTCCACCTTGGAAGCTACCTTTGAGACGAGACCTTCTTGTTCAGGGTCCGTTCGAACATCCGAATCTGGTTTCACTCCAGCTGACTGCTTGGAGATTGAACGCTTGATTTTATCGAAGCGAGGTTTCTCAGTTTCTGTTATCGATACTCTTGTTCAGGCCAGAAAGCCTGTAACTAGAAAGATTTACCACAAAATTTGGAAAAAATATATCTGTTGGTGTGAATCTAAAGGATTCCCTTGGGACAAGGTTAAGATTCCTAGGATTCTATCCTTCCTTCAAGAAGGATTGGAAAAAGGATTATCGGCAAGTTCCCTGAAGGGACAGATTTCTGCCTTGTCGGTGTTACTTCACAAAAAACTGGCAGCTGTGCCAGATGTTCAAGCCTTTGTTCAGGCTCTGGTTAGAATCAAGCCTGTTTACAAACCTTTGACTCCTCCTTGGAGTCTCAATCTAGTTCTTTCAGTTCTTCAGGGGGTTCCGTTTGAACCCTTACATTCCGTTGATATTATGTTATTATCTTGGAAAGTTTTGTTTTTAGTTGCAATTTCTTCTGCTAGAAGAGTTTCAGAATTATCTGCTCTGCAGTGTTCTCCTCCTTATCTGGTGTTCCATGCAGATAAGGTGGTTTTACGTACTAAACCTGGTTTTCTTCCAAAAGTTGTTTCTAACAAAAACATTAACCAGGAGATTATCGTACCTTCTCTGTGTCCGAAACCAGTTTCTAAGAAGGAACGCTTGTTGCACAATTTGGATGTTGTTCGCGCTCTAAAATTCTATTTAGATGCTACAAAGGATTTTAGACAAACATCTTCCCTGTTTGTTGTTTATTCAGGTAAAAGGAGAGGTCAAAAAGCAACTTCTACCTCTCTCTCTTTTTGGATTAAAAGCATCATCAGATTGGCTTACGAGACTGCCGGACGGCAGCCTCCCGAAAGAATCACGGCTCATTCCACTAGGGCTGTGGCTTCCACATGGGCCTTCAAGAACGAGGCTTCTGTTGATCAGATATGTAGGGCAGCGACTTGGTCTTCACTGCACACTTTTACCAAATTTTACAAGTTTGATACTTTTGCTTCTTCTGAGGCTATTTTTGGGAGAAAGGTTTTGCAAGCCGTGGTGCCTTCCATTTAGGTGACCTGATTTGCTCCCTCCCTTCATCCGTGTCCTAAAGCTTTGGTATTGGTTCCCACAAGTAAGGATGACGCCGTGGACCGGACACACCTATGTTGGAGAAAACAGAATTTATGTTTACCTGATAAATTTCTTTCTCCAACGGTGTGTCCGGTCCACGGCCCGCCCTGGTTTTTTAATCAGGTCTGATAATTTATTTTCTTTAACTACAGTCACCACGGTACCATATGGTTTCTCCTATGCTATTATTCCTCCTTAACGTCGGTCGAATGACTGGGGTAGGCGGAGCCTAGGAGGGATCATGTGACCAGCTTTGCTGGGCTCTTTGCCATTTCCTGTTGGGGAAGAGAATATCCCACAAGTAAGGATGACGCCGTGGACCGGACACACCGTTGGAGAAAGAAATTTATCAGGTAAACATAAATTCTGTTTTTTATTGTGGTTTAATTCAAGGCATACATACTTTGGAAGTCAACTACCGGTACATGGAACAGAAATAACCATTTACAAAGCATGTAACCAGTATAAGACAAGAAAAATATACATTACATGCTCATCTAACATTATACAGTCTTGATGTACACAATATTTGCCTGACAAACGATATACCTCCTAGTTGACTCACAAGGCCACTCTTGGACCTCTCATCAGACTATAAATTGAAACTTCTAGTCGGTAAACTGAAAAAAAAGGAGACCGCTCATGGGTCTCAACTGATGAACCATGTTTTTCTTTTGTTTTGATTAAATTATAGATAGGGTTCTGCCTGCAATATAATCAGGGTGAACCTTTATAATGTTTAATTTAAGGTGGAGTTGTGCTTAAAATGAATAAACATATCTATATAGGATGTAGGGGCTTGCAAGTAAGGAAAAGTTATAGGCAGTATGCGTAAGATTGGGAGGGGTGTAGGCCACTGATTTAAGGTAAAAGGGAGACTCAACTAGTATCAACCCAGGAGGAGATCACTAATAATACTCTTTGTTTATGTTGCAGCACAATATCATCCATAGAAAAAACAATAAAATTACTCCAAAAACATTTAGAGAAAGAAATGGATAGCCTTTATGAATATGCTGAAAAATAAAGCTCAAAGGCTATCATGTATGTTTGGGATATAAATGCGGAGGTGGCTGTATACGTTTGTTACAAGTTTTGAGGAAATATATACTGTAAGTTGGGCACTGTTAAATGTATGAACATACCACATTTGATGTTAATAAACCATTAATCATTCAAGA
Source organism: Bombina bombina (assembly GCF_027579735.1). NCBI lineage: Eukaryota > Metazoa > Chordata > Amphibia > Anura > Bombinatoridae > Bombina > Bombina bombina. Next base: position 1,382,340,779 of record NC_069499.1, read on the forward strand.
GTAGGGAAAGAGACATGGAAATATATATCAAATAGAGTGTTCTCATGGATTAGGTAATAGGGGGTGAGGTATGAATTACTTAATTTGTTATTCATAAATTACATAGAAACTTTTCTAACCTGCAGCTATGTCAATGACATGCACAAAATATATAGCACAATGGTTACAGGGTATAACTTGTACCTAGTGAGACCTAACTATGATTTTTAGTTTGACACCTGTAGATGTAAAACAGATAGGGTATCCTCACTGATTGGGCCTTAAATGATATACCATAGATCTTTGAGCATATATTCATAGATTACATATAAGCACTTTTCAACCCTGAAATTATATCAACAACATTCACAATGTTCATGAGGTACGCCAGGGTAGAAAGTGATATTAGCATGCAACCGGGCTGATGATGTTATTAGGAAATGCCTATGTTGCGCTGTGATGAATCCAGTTAAGGTTGGTATACGATGCAACACACTTCCCCGTTTCTTGATTAGGATACCTCCTGGGATCTCTGTAGGTCTGAGCTTCATACCTTTCTGCATCAGCTCAAAGGCGGCATGACACACGGCACTAGTGCCTTCAAGAGCCGCCGAAGGCATGACGGTTCCCATAGCTTCCTGTGGACTCCCGGCCTCTGCTCCCTCCTTCCTTACTGCGGGCAGCACTGAACTGGACTCTTGATCATTTAGGTATCCAGCATAGGTAAGCGGCGAGCGCTGGGGCCCCAAAGCGCCACCACTCTCTAGCTGTACAGGAGTAGGTTCCGGCAAAGTGAGTTTCTTTGAGGTATAGTCGTGTACACAAACCAGCTCCTTACTAAGCGTCTCCTCAAAGGAAATAAGATAACCGTCCAGTAAACGGCACAGCTCTTCTAAGATAAAGGTTGCAGTCTCCATAGCCAATTTGATTTAGAATATATTCAGGCAAGGTAGAGAAAGATTTTACAGCTCTACTCTGAAAGGTGGACAGGATCAGTACTCTCAAGGTACTCCTTAACGACAGAGGCCCAAAGGCGCTCCGCCGGGGGGTTAGATAGGAGGCCTCAACCTCAGAAAGTCTCCGATAACTGTAGCTGGCGTTGTTCAGAGATATTATTAGCTCAAATTAGAGGGCTCCTTCAGCTGAAACTCATGTGCTGTGTATAACCAAGCGATTGTAGATATAAAAGCTGATTGTGGTTAGATTAATGAAGAAGCCTTCAGCAGCTAGCAATTAAGCGACCTGTCATGGCCGCCGCCCAGAAGTTCCCCCTATATATATATATTTTATATATACTTTTTACATATATATTTTTTATATTATATAATGATCTATTTTATATTCCTCAGTTTTTAAAATATTTTTATTAAATTCTACATATATTTTTATTCACCATTTTAAATTACTAATAAAATTTGCATTTTAAAAACACACATCAGCTCACATTAAAACGGAATACCCCTTCTATCTACCCTCTGTCCACTCATACAGAGTGGAAACAGAAGGGGAGTCCCACACTACGACTTCAGTCTTTAATTAGACTATTTAGTTGCCTAATTTATAAACAAGAGGACATTTCCACCTGGGAAGGAACTGCACCTGGACGGGAATTTTCTAAATCATATTACATAGTTGATCACTGATCCCTGTGATCCTACAGGTGAGCAGATTAGTTACAATATTGCTACTGTTTTATACAGTTTAACACATTTGGGTATATTTTGCATTTATATCCCCACATGCACATGAGGAGTTCCTTTTAGAAGGCGCTGTTAGAAACACCCCTTCTACAATATATATATATATATATATATATATACTGTATATATGTTTAGATGTGTGTAGAGATCTATTTATATGTGTATATATGTATTTACAGACATACTGTATATACACATAAATACATATGTATACATATATTCATATATATAGATATATATATATATATATATACACAAAACAGGGAAGGGGACTGCACTCCTAGACCAGACCAGGTACACATCCCATGACCCTGCAACATGCTCAAAATGGCCAATAGGATGAGAGCTACTGAAATAATATTGGCTGATTTGAACAGCCAATAGGATTTCAGTAGCTCTCATTCTATTGGCTATTTTGAACAGCCAATAGGATTTTAGAAGTTCTCATCCTATTGCTGATTTGAATTTGATGAATGCAAGGTACGCCATTTTGAAACAGCTACCTTGCATTGAAGCTTCAGTGTACGGCGGGGACCATTCCACCGGGAGGAAGATAGAAGACGCCCCCGCGATGGATGAAGATGTCTCCGCCTAGATGAAGACTTCTCACCGCCTGGATGTCCGGACTTTAGCAACCTTGAGTAGATATTCTGGGGTTAGTGTTAGGTATTTTTTTATTTTTGGGGGTGTTTTTTTTTCAGATTAGGGTTTGGGCTTTTGCAAAAGAGCTAAATGCACTTTTAAGGGCAATGAAAAAGAGCTGAATGCCCCTTTTAAGGGCAATGCCCATACAAATGACAATTTAGGGGAAATGGGTAGCTTAGGTTTTTTTAGAGTTAGTTATTTTTATTTTGGGGAGTTGGTTGGGTGGTGGGTTTTACTGTTGGGGGACTTTGTATTTTTTTACAAGTTGAAGCTTCAGTGTATGACTAGGACTGTATGAAGAGGACACTTTGCGCTGGATGTCTTCGCCGCTCCACTCCTCACCACCGGGATGAAGATAGAAGATGCCCCCGCAATGGATGAAGATGTCGCCGCCTGGATGAAGACTTCTCTCTGCCTGGATGTCCGGACTTCAGCAACCATGAGTAGATATACTGGGGTTAGTATTAGGTTTTGGGTTTTTTTTGGGGTGGTTTTTTTTTCAGATTAGGGTTTGGGCTTTTGAAAAAGAGCTAAATGCCCTTTTAAGGGCAATGAAAAAGAGCTGAATGCCCTTTTAAGGACAATGCCCATACAAATGCCCCTTTAGGGGCAATGGGTAGCTTAGGTTTTTTTGTAGAGTTAGGTTTTTTATGGGTTTTACTGTTGGGGGACTGTGTATTGTTTTTACATGTAAAAGAGCCTTTTACTTAGGGCAATGCCCTACAAAAGGCAATTTTAAGGGCTATTGGTAGTTTATTGTAGGCTAGGGGGTGTTTTTATTTTGGGGGGGGCTTTTTTATTTTTATAGGGCTATTAGATTAGGTGTAATTGTTTTTATTTTTGATAATTTCGTTTATTATTTTTTGTAAGTTTAGTGTTTTTTATTTTTCATAATTTAGTGTTTATTATTTTTTGTAATTTAATTTTTTTTATTTTTATCGTTGTGCTAGGTTTTTTTAAATTTGTAATTTTTTAATTGGTAGCATTTTTTATTTTATTATAGAATAGTAAGGTTAGGTTAATTTATAGCTTATGTTGTTTATTTTTATTTCACAGGTAAGTTTTTATTTATTTAAATATAGTTTTATTGTAAGTTTAATTTAAAGTTAGGGGGGTGTTAGGTTTAGGGGTTAATAGTTTAATTTAGTGTTTTGCTATGTGGGGGGGCCGGCAGTTTAGGGGTTAATAGGTTTATTTAGTTGCAGAGATGTGAAAGGCCAGAGGTTTAGGGGTTAATAACTTTATTATAGTGATGACGATGTCGGGGAGCGGCGGAATAGGGCTTAATAACTTTATTATAGTGGCAGTGATGTCGGGGAGTGGCGGAATAGGGGTTAATAACTTATTAGTGTCAGCGATGTCGGGAGCGGCAGATTAAGGGGTTAATAACTTTTTTAGGTGTCGACGATGTCGGGGGAAGCAGATTAGGGGTGTTTAGACTTGGGGTTTATGTTAGGATGTTAGGTTTAAACTTAACTTTTTTTCCCCCATAGACATCAATGGGGTTGCGTTACGGAAAATTTTTATTCTGCACTTCAGGTGTTAGTTTTTTTTTTAACACTCTCTCTCCATTGATGTCTATGGGGGAAAGTGTGCACGAGCACGTCAAAGCAGCCCTTGGATTTTGTGTGGTATGGAACTTAACGCCACCATATTGCACGCACAAGGAGGCTTTTTAGTAACTCGTAATGGCAGCGCTATGGAGGGTAAAATAACGCAACTTTTTTGGCGTTAGTTTCGCACCCTGTTTAGTGCAAAACTCGTTATCTAGGTGAATGTTATTTATATGACCCACATGAACTATCAGTCTCCTGTTGTGAACAGCAAATAAAACAGCATGTGATTAAGAGGCTGTCAATAGCCTTTGAAACAGGCAGAAATTTAGAGGTTTAAATGTTATAAAGTTTATTAATCTAACAATGTTGGTGCAAAGCTGGGGAATGGGTAGTTAAAGCATTAACTATCTTTTAAAACAATAAGGCCTAGATTTGGAGTTCGGCGGTAGCCGTCAAAACCAGCGTTAGAGGCTCCTAACGCTGGTTTTGGCCGCCCGCTGGTATTTGGAGTCAGTGATTAAAGGGTCTAACGCTCACTTTTCAGCCGCGACTTTTCCATACCGCAGATCCCCCTACGCCATTTGCGTAGCCTATCTTTTCAATGGGATCTTTCTAACGCTGGTATTTAGAGTCGTTTCTGAAGTGAGCGTTAGAGCTCTAACGACAAGATTCCAGCCGCCTGAAAATACCAGGAGTTAAGAGCTTTCTGGGCTAACGCCGGTTCATAAAGCTCTTAACTACTGTACCCTAAAGTACACTAACACCCATAAACTACCTATGTACCCCTAAACCAAGCTCCCCCCACATCGCCGCCACTCGATTAAAATTTTTAACCCCTAATCTGCCGACCGCCACCTACGTTATACTTATGTACCCCTAATCTGCTGCCCCTAACCCCGCCGACCCCTATATTATATTTCTTAACCCCTAACTTGCCCCCCACAACGTCGCCGCCAGCTACTTAAAATAATTAACCCCTAATCTTCCGACCGCAAATCGCCGCCACCTACGTTATCCCTATGTACCCCTAATCTGCTGCCCCTAACATCGCCGACCCCTATATTATATTTATTAACCCCTAATCTGCCCCCCACAACGTCGCCGACACCTGCCTACACTTATTAACCCCTAATCTGCCGAGCGGACCTGAGCGCTACTATAATAAATGTATTAATCCGCCTCACTAACCCTATCATAAATAGTATTAACCCCTAATCTGCCCTCCCTAACATCGCCGACACCTACCTTCAATTATTAACCCCTAAACTTCCGATCGGAGCTCACCGCTATTCTAATAAATGTATTAACCCCTAAAGCTAAGTCTAACCCTAACACTAACACCCCCCTAAGTTAAATATAATTTTTATCTAACGAAATAAATTAACTCTTATTAAATAACTTATTCCTATTTAAAGCTAAATACTTACCTGTAAAATAAATCCTAATATAGCTACAATATAAATTATAATTATATTATAGCTATTTTAGGATTAATATTTATTTTACAGGCAACTTTGTAATTATTTTAACCAGGTACAATAGCTATTAAATAGTTAAGAACTATTTAATAGTTACCTAGTTAAAATAATAACAAATTTACCTGTAAAATAAATCCTAACCTAAGATATAATTAAACCTAACACTAGACTATCAATAAAATAATTAAATAAACTACCTACAATTACCTACAATTAACCTAAGACTACACTATCAATAAATTAATTAAACACAATTCCTACAAATAAATACAATTAAATAAACTAGCTAAAGTACAAAAAATAAAAAAGAACTAAGTTACAGAAAATAAAAAAATATTTACAAACATAATAAAAATATTACAACAATTTTAAACTAATTACACCTACTCTAAGCCCCCTAATAAAATAACAAAGCCCCCCAAAATAAAAAATTCCCTACCCTATTCTAAATTAAAAAAGTTACAAGCTCTTTTACCTTACCAGCCCTGAACAGGGCCCTTTGCGGGGCATGCCCCAAGAATTTCAGCTCTTTTGCCTGTAAAAGAATAAATACAATACCCCCCCCCCCCAACATTACAACCCACCACCCACATACCCCTAATCTAACCCAAACCCCCCTTAAATAAACCTAACACTAAGCCCCTGAAGATCTTCCTACCTTGTCTTCACCATCCAGGTATCACCGATCCGTCCTGGCTCCAAGATCTTCATCCAACCCAAGCGGGGGTTGGCGATCCATAATCCGGTGCTCCAAAGTCTTCCTCCTATCCGGCAAGAAGAGGACATCCGGACCGGCAAACATCTTCTCCAAGCGGCATCTTCGATCTTCTTCCATCCGGAGCGAAGCGGCAGGATCCTGAAGACCTCCAGCGCGGAACATCCATCCGGACCGACGACTGAACGACGAATGACTGTTCCTTTAAGGGACGTCATCCAAGATGGCGTCCCTCGAATTCCGATTGGCTGATAGGATTCTATCAGCCAATCGGAATTAAGGTAGGAATTTTCTGATTGGCTGATGGAATCAGCCAATCAGAATCTAGTTCAATCCGATTGGCCGATCCAATCAGCCAATCAGATTGAGCTCGCATTCTATTGGCTGATCGGAACAGCCAATAGAATGCGAGCTCAATCTGATTGGCTGATTGGATCAGCCAATCGGATTGAACTTGATTCTGATTGGCTGATTCCATCAGCCAATCAGAAAATTCCTACCTTAATTCCGATTGGCTGATAGAATCCTATCAGCCAATCGGAATTCGAGGGACGCCATCTTGGATGACGTCCCTTAAAGGAACAGTCATTCGTCGTTCAGTCGTCGGTCCGGATGGATGTTCCGCGCTGGATCTCTTCAGGATCCTGCCGCTTCGCTCCGGATGGAAGAAGATCGAAGATGCCGCTTGGAGAAGATGTTTGCCGGTCCGGATGTCCTCTTCTTGCCGGATAGGAGGAAGACTTTGGAGCCTCTTCTGGACCGGATTATGGATCGCCAACCCCCGCTTGGGTTGGATGAAGATCTTGGAGCCAGGACGGATCGGTGATACCTGGATGGTGAAGACAAGGTAGGAAGATCTTCAGGGGCTTAGTGTTAGGTTTATTTAAGGGGGGTTTGGGTTAGATTAGGGGTATGTGGGTGGTGGGTTGTAATGTTGGGGGGGGGGTATTGTATGTTTTTTTTTACAGGCAAAAGAGCTGAAATTCTTGGGGCATGCCCCGCAAAGGGCCCTGTTCAGGGCTGGTAAGGTAAAAGAGCTTGTAACTTTTTTAATTTAGAATAGGGTAGGGAATTTTTTATTTTGGGGGGCTTTGTTATTTTATTAGGGGGCTTAGAGTAGGTGTAATTAGTTTAAAATTGTTGTAATATTTTTCTTATGTTTGTAAATATTTTTTTATTTTCTGTAACTTAGTTCTTTTTTATTTTTTGTACTTTAGCTAGTTTATTTAATTGTATTTATTTGTAGGAATTGTGTTTAATTAATTTATTGATAGTGTAGTGTTAGGTTAATTGTAGGTAATTGTAGGTAGTTTATTTAATTAATTTATTGATAGGGTAGTGTTAGGTTTAATTGTAACTTATGTTAGGATTTATTTTACAGGTAATTTTGTTATTATTTTAACTAGGTAACTATTAAATAGTTCTTAACTATTTAATAGCTATTGTACCTGGTTAAAATAATACAAAGTTGCCTGTAAAATAAATATTAATCCTAAAATAGCTATAATATAATTATAATTTATATTGCAGCTATATTAGGATTTATTTTACAGGTAAGTATTTAGCTTTAAATAGGAATAAGTTATTTAATAAGAGTTAATTTATTTCGTTAGATAAATATTATATTTAACTTAGGGGGGTGTTAGTGTTAGGGTTAGACTTAGCTTTAGGGGTTAATCCATTTATTAGAATAGCGGTGAGCTCCGATCGGAAGATTAGGGGTTAATAATTGAAGTTAGGTGTCGGCGATGTTAGGGAGGGCAGATTAGGGGTTAATACTATTTATGATAGGGTTAGTGAGGCGGATTAGGGGTTAATAACTTTATTATAGTAGCGCTCAGGTCCGCTCGGCAGATTAGGGGTTAATAAGTGTAGGCAGGTGTCGGCGACGTTGAGGGGGGCAGATTAGGGGTTAATAAATATAATATAGGGGTCGGCGATGTTAGGGCAGCAGATTAGGGGTACATAGGGATAACGTAGGTGGCGGCGGTTTACGGAGCGGCAGATTAGGGGTTTAAAAAAATATGCAGGGGTCAGCGATAGCGGGGGCGGCAGATTAGGGGTTAATAAGTGTAAGGCTAGGGGTGTTTAGACTCGGGGTACATGTTAGAGTGTTAGGTGCAGACGTAGGAAGTGTTTCCCCATAGGAAACAATGGGGCTGCGTTAGGAGCTGAACGCTGCTTTTTGCAGGTGTTAGGTTTTTTTTCCAGCTCAAACAGCCCCATTGTTTCCTATGGGAGAATCGTGCACGAGCACGTTTTTGAGGCCGGCCGCGTCCGTAAGCAACTCTGGTATCGAGAGTTGCTTTTGCGGTAAAAATGCTCTACGCTCCTTTTTTGGAGCCTAACGCAGCATTTGTTTGAACTCTCGATACCAGAGTTAATTTTATGGTGCGGCCAGAAAAAAGCCCGCGGAGCGTTAACAGCCCTTTTACCGCCGAACTCCAAATCTAGGCCTAACAATTTTAATGTAGACTGTCCCTTTAAGTAACTGAAAGCATGCAGAATCATCTTTATGCTATATTCATATTCAATAAAGTGTTTAACTCTGTACTGTAAATATTTTACATTCCAATGTTTTTAGATCGGACATTTTCTGTTTTGTGAAGAACATTGAAATGTGAAATATTAATATTTTATGTTGGGTGAGCACACTGAGAAAATGCGATCGGGTTTGTACAACTTGTTGGGTTTCTTCCACTTTTCGCGTGGTATCTGACATACGAAAAAAACAAACAAAGTCGAGCTCAGTTAGTGCTAGTGCAAGTGATAAATAGCGCTCCACTCGTAATCTAGCCCTATATGTAGAAATATATACATCTCAAATTGTTTACCGTCCCTTAAAATATGTCAAGTAAAGAATATCCATCTGTGGAAATAGGGAAATAGGAAAAAGCCTAAATAATGTACAGCAACATCGCCAACTCAAAACAAGCAAGTTCTTAGAAAATCTACATTATTTATTAGGATCAGCAAATGAGGTATCGGCAAATTCAGCGTATGTGACTTCTGTCTCAGACTTCACATTACAAATGCCGCTGATATGCTGAATATGATCTACATAAATACCAAACTTGTAGGAAGAGCAAAAGATTCTGTAACTGTTATAGACAATTAACACAAGGAAGCTGCATCAGTTGATTGTCACTGCCACATGTTGTATGTTCAGTCAGGGAACAAGAGCGTACACAACCAACGGGGCATATGCCCCATGGGCTATACGCAGTAAAGGTTATCATTATTAAATTAGTAATATTTTATGCTAGATGCTTTTTTGCAAATGGACTTATTCCGCAATGAAAATTCAATTAGCATCTGAAATATACTACCATGCATTTCTAATTCTACTACTACAATTACACTTTAATGATGGGGTAAAGTCACACACAGAGGCGTTAGTAGTTTGACTCCATATAAAAGAACAGTCACGAAGTAAACATAAACCAATTATTTTCTACACAAAAGAAACGGTTATCACCAGACAAATGCAGGCCCTTCACAGAAACATGCATATGCTCTTTGTAGGGCAAAAAATAATAATATACAGTATATATACAGAGTATATACCTATATATATACATATATATATATATATATATATCCTCCATGTGTATCTGCACTCACAGTGCAAAGTAGGGTCATTAACCAGGGTGCGAGGTCAATTATATTCACAGTCTATTCCAATTAGGGACTGCACTCACTGGATTTGGATCAAAACTTAATTTATTAAAGGGACATAATACTCATATGCTAAATCACTTGAAACTGATGCAGTATAACTGTAAAAAGCTGACAGGAAATTATCACCTGAGCTTCTCTATGTAAAAAAGGAAGATATTTTACCTCACAATCTCCTCAGCTCAGCAGAGTAAGTTCTGTGTAAAAAGTTATACTCAACTGCTCCCAGCTGCAGGTAAAATAAATAAAAAATGAAGAAATGAACAGCAGCCAATCAGCATCAGCAGTGCTGAGGTCATGAACTCTTACTGTGATCTCATGAGATTTGACTTAACTCTCATGAGATTTCATAGTAAGCTTCCTTTACCTGATTGGTGAAATAATATTAGAGTGCACGATGCTCATCCTTTCAGATGTCCCAGGACAGACACACTAAAATGCTGCTTAGAAGTCCTTTACAATGGGAGGTGGCTACTGAGGAACTTTTGAGGTAAAAACATAATTTATGTAAGAACTTACCTGATAAATTCATTTCTTTCATATTAGCAAGAGTCCATGAGCTAGTGACGTATGGGATATACATTCCTACCAGGAGGGGCAAAGTTTCCCAAACCTTAAAATGCCTATAAATACACCCCTCACCACACCCACAATTCAGTTTAACGAATAGCCAAGAAGTGGGGTGATAAGAAAAAAGTGCGAAAGCATATAAAATAAGGAATTGGAATAATTGTGCTTTATACAAAAAATCATAACCACCACAAAAAAGGGCGGGCCTCATGGACTCTTGCTAATATGAAAGAAATGAATTTATCAGGTAAGTTCTTACATAAATTATGTTTTCTTTCATGTAATTAGCAAGAGTCCATGAGCTAGTGACGTATGGGATAATGACTACCCAAGATGTGGATCTTTCCACACAAGAGTCACTAGAGAGGGAGGGATAAAATAAAGACAGCCAATTCCTGCTGAAAATAATCCACACCCAAAATAAAGTTTAATGAAAAACATAAGCAGAAGATTCAAACTGAAACCGCTGCCTGAAGTACTTTTCTACCAAAAACTGCTTCAGAAGAAGAAAATACAACAAAATGGTAGAATTTGGTAAAAGTATGCAAAGAGAACCAAGTTGCCACTTTGCAAATCTGATCAACCGAAGCTTCATTCCTAAACGCCCAGGAAGTAGAAACTGACCTAGTAGAATGAGCTGTAATCCTATGAGGCGGAGTCTTACCCGACTCAAAATAGGCAAGATGAAATAAAGATTTCAACCAAGATGCCAAAGAAATGGCAGAAGTTTTCTGGCCTTTCTAAAACCGGAAAAGATAACAAATAAACCAGAAGTCTTTCGGAAAGACTTAATAGCTTCAACATAATATTTCAAAGCTCTAATAACATCCAAAGAATGCAACGATTTCTCCTTAGAATTCTTAGGATTAGGACATAATGAAGGAACCACAATGTCTCTACTAATGTTGTTGGAATTCACAACTTAGGTAAAAATTCAAAAGAAGTTCGCAACACCGCCTTATCCTGATGAAAAATCAGAAAAGGAGACTCACAAGAAAGAGCAGATAATTCAGAAACTCTTCTGGCAGAAGAGATGGCCAAAAGGAACAAAACTTTCCAAGAAAGTAATTTAATATCCAATGAATGCATAGGTTCAAATGGAGGAGCTTGAAGAGCCCCCAGAACCAAATTCAAACTCCAAGGAGGAGAAATTGACTTAATGACAGGCTTTATACGAACCAAAGCTTGTACAAAACAATGAATATCAGGAAGAATAGCAATCTTTCTGTTGAAAAAGAACAGAAAGAGCAGAGATTTGACCTTTCAAGGAACTTGCGGACAAACCCTTATCTAAACCATCCTGAAGAAATTGTAATATTCTCGGTATTCTAAAAGAATGCCAAGAAAAATGATGAGAAAGACACCAAGAAATATAAGTCTTCCAGACTCTATAATATATCTCTCTGGATACAGATTTACGAGCCTGTAACATAGTATTAATCACAGAGTCAGAGAAACCTCTTTGACCAAGAATCAAGCGTTCAATCTCCATACCTTTAAATTTAAGGATTTCAGATCCTGATGGAAAAAAGGACCTTGAGACAAAAGGTCTGGTCTTAACGGAAGAGTCCACGGTTGGCAAGAGGCCATCCGGACAAGATCCTCATACCAAAACCTGTGAGGCCATGCCGGAGCTACCAGCAGAACAAACGAGCATTCCTTCAGAATCTTGGAGATTACTCTTGGAAGAAGAACTAGAGGCGGAAAGATATAGGCAGGATGATACTTCCAAGGAAGTGAAAATGCATCCACTGCCTCCGCCTGAGGATCCCGGGATCTGGACAGATACCTGGGAAGTTTCTTGTTTAGATGAGAAGCCATCAGATCTATTTCTGGAAGTTCCCACATTTGAACAATCTGAAGAAATACCTCTGGGTGAAGAGACCATTCGCCCGGATGCAACGTTTGGCGACTGAGATAATCCGCTTTCCAATTGTCCATACCTGGGATATAAACCGCAGAGATTAGACAGGAGCTGGATTCCGCCCAAACCAAAATTCGAGATACTTCTTTCATAGCCAGAGGACTGTGAGTCCCTCCTTGATGATTGATGTATGCCACAGATGTGACATTGTCTTATCTGAAAACAAATGAACAACTCTCTCTTCGGAAGAGGCCAAGACTGAAGAGCTCTGAAAATTGCACGGAGTTCCAAAATATTGATCGGAAATCTCACCTCCTGAGATTCCCAAACCCCTTGTGCCGTCAGATACCCCCACACAGCTCCCCAACCTGTAAAACTAGCATCTGTTGAGATTATAGTCCAGGTCGGAAGAACAAAGAAGCCCCCTGAACTAAACGATGGTGATCTGTCCACCATGTCAGAGAGTGTCATAAAATCGGTTTAAAGATATTAATTGAGATATCTTTGAGTAATCCCTGCACCATTGGTTCAGCATACAGAGCTGAAGAGGTCGCATGTGAAAACGAGCAAAGGAGATCGCATCTGATGCGGCAGTCCTAAGACCCAACATTTCCATGCATAAGGCTACCAAAGGGAATGATTGTGACTGAAGGTTTTGACAAGCTGATATCAATGTTAAACTTCTCTTGACTGACAAGGACAGAGTCATAGACACTGAATTTATCTAGAAACCTAAAAAGGTTACCCTTGTCTGAGGAATCAATGAACTGATTGGTAAATTGATCCTCCAACCATGAACTTGAAGAAACAACACAAGTCGATTCGTATGAGATTCTACGAAAATGAGAAGACTGAGCAAGTACCAAGATATCGTCCAAATAAGGAAATACCAAAACCCTATTCTCTGAATACAGAAAGAAGGGCACCGAGAACCTTTGAAAAAAATTCTTGGAACTGAGGCTAGGCCAAACGGTAGAGCCACAAAACTGGTAATGCTTGTCTAAAAAGAGAATCTCAGACACTAAAAGTAATCTGGATGAATCGGAATATGCAGATACACATCCTGTAAATCTATTGTAGACATATAATGCCCTTGCTAAACAAAAGGCAGGATAGTCCTACAGTAACCATCTTGAATGTTGGTATCCTAACATAACGATTCAATAATGATAGATCCAGAACTGGTCTGAAGGAATTGACCTTCTTTGGTACAATGAAGAGATAAAATAAAACCCCAGCCCCTGTTCCAGAACTGGAACTGGCATAAATACTCCAGCCAACTCAAGATCTGAAACACATTTCAGAAATGCTGAGCCTTGCTGTGTTAACTGGGACACGGGAAAGAAAAGAATCTCTTAGCAGGAGGCCTTAACTTGAAGCCAATTCTGTACCTTTCTGAAACAATGTTTCTGAAACCAGAGATTAAGAACGGAATTGATCCAAATTTCTTTGAAGAAAACGTAATCTGCCCCATACCAGCTGAGCTGGAATAAGGGCCGCACCTTCATAGGTACTTAGGAGCTGGCTATAGGTTTCTATAAAGCTCGGATATATTCCAAACTGGAAATAGTTTCCAAACTGAAACCGCTCCTGAGGATGAAGGATCAGGCTTTTGTTCCTTGTTGTGAGGAAAGGAACGAAATGATTATTTACCCTGGAAAGAAAGGGAAAGCAAAGTTGACTTAGAAGACATGTCAGTATTCCAAGTTTAATCCATAAAGCTTTTCTAGCTAAAATAGCTAGAGACATATACCTGACATCAACTCTAATGATATCAAAAGATGGTATCACCAATAAAATTATTAGCATGTTATAGAATAATAATAATGCTATAAAATTATGATCTGTTACTTGTTGCGCTAAAGCTTCTAACCAAAAAGTTGAAGCTGCAGCAACATCCGCTAAAAATATAGCAGGTCTAAGAAGATTACCTGAACATAAGTAAGCTTTTCTTAGAAAGGATTCAATTTTCCTATCTAAAGGATCCTTAAATGAAGTACTATCTGCCATAGGAATAGTAGTACATTAGCAGGAGTAGAGACAGCCCCATAACCTTAGGGATTTTTGTCCCAAAAAACTCTAATCTGTCAGATGGCACAGGATATAATTTGCTTAAACGTCTAGAAGGAGTAAATAAATTACCCAAATTATTCTATTCCCTGGAAATTACTTCAGAAATAGCATCAGGGAGATAAAACACTTCTGGAATAACTACCTTATTTAAACGTTTACATTTAGTATCAAGAGGACCAGAATCCTCTATTTCTAATGCAAATAACACTTCTTTAAGTAAAGAACGAATAAATTCCATCTTGGACAAATACAAAGATTTATCAGCATCAAAATGATGATGTTCATTTTAAAAATTCATCTGAAAAAAAGAGAAGTTTTAAAAGACTTTTATGTATACTAGAAGGAGAAATAACAGACATAGCCTTCTTAATGGATTTAAAATAAATAAAATCTCTTATGTTATCAGGAACACTCTGAAAATTAGATGTTGACGGAACAGCAACAGGTAATGTAACAGTACTAAAGGAAATTTTATCTGCATTAATAAGTTTGACATGACATGCAATACAAATAACAGCTGGAGAAACAGATACCAAAAGTTTATAGCAGACTTAGCTTGGTAGCTCCAGCACTGTGCAGTGATTTTCCTGTAGTAACTTCTGACTCAGTTGCAACGTGGAACATCTTGCAATATGTAAAAGAAAAAAACAACATATAAAGCAAAATTGATCAAATTCCTTAAATGACAGTTTCAGGAATGGGAAAAAAATGCCAGTGAACAAGCTTCTAGCAACCAGAAGCAATAAATAATGAGACTTAAATAATGTGGAGACAAAAATGACGCCCAAATTTTTTAGCGCCAAAAAAGACGCCCACATTATTTGGCGCCTAAATGCTTTTGGCGCCAAAAATGACGCCACATCCGGAACGCCGACATTTTTGGCGCAAAATAACGTCAAAGAATGACGCAACTTCCGGCGACACGTATGACGCCGGAAACGGAAATAGAATTTTTGCGCCAAAAAAGTCCGCGCCAAAAATGACGCAATAAAATGAAGCATTTTCAGCCCCCGCGAGCCTAACAGCCCACAGGGAAAAAGTCAAATTTTAAGGTAAAATATGTTAAATTAAAATGCATTATCCCAAATATGAAACTGACTGTCTGAAAAATAAGGAAAGTTGAACATTCTGAGTCAAGGCAAATAAATGTTTGAATACATATATTTAGAACTTTATAAACAAAGTGCCCAACCATAGCTTGGAGTGTCACAGAAAATAAGACTTACTTACCCCAGGACACTCATCTACATATAGCAGATAGCCAAACCAGTACTGAAACGAGAATCAGCAGAGGTAATGGTATATATAAGAGTATATCGTCGATCTGAAAAGGGAGGTAAGAGATGAATCTCTACGACCGATAACAGAGAACCTATGAAATAGACCCCGTAGAAGGAGATCACTGCATTCAAATAGGCAATACTCTCCTCACATCCCTCTGACATTCACTGCACGCTGAGAGGAAAACCGGGCTCCAACTTGCTGCGGAGCGCATATCAACGTAGAATCTAGCACAAACTTACTTCACCACCTCCATCGGAGGCAAAGTTTGTAAAACTGAATTGTGGGTGTGGTGAGGGGTGTATTTATAGGCATTTTAAGGTTTGGGAAACTTTGCCCCTCCTGGTAGGAATGTATATCCCATACGTCACTAGCTCATGGACTCTTGCTAATTACATGAAAGAAATATCTTTCTTTTTTACATAGAGATGTTCAGGTGATATTTTCTAGTCAACTTTTTACAGCTATGCTGCATCACTTTCAAGTGTTTAAACATTTGGGTATTATGGCCCTTTAATATATTAATAAATTAAGTTTTGATCCAAATCCAGTGAGTGCAGTCCCTAATTGGAATAGACTATATATATATATATATATATATATATATATATATATATATATATATATATTTATATTTAAATTGATTGCAATTTTTAATGCTGCGTTACATTTTTGAGTGGTAAAATAAAGTACACACAGGATCTGCAAACATGCCCATGACAGAAATTTGTGCAAGGCTTTGAAGACTTTAGATTAACATAAATCACAAAATGCAAAATACCTCATAGTGTTCAGAATGCGCAGACGATTTTTGGGCCTTTGCAGTCTTAACCTGAAAGAGAAAAAATAAATAAAAAAAATATTCAACTTTCCCAATGGAATTTCTGAATTTTAATAACTTCTGGGGGAAGCGGTACATAATTTTATTATACTAGGGAAATTGAATCTCAAAGCATAGATTAGTTGAATCAAAGGAATTCTCACTGCCCACCTCACTATCCCCTGCGTATATGTATATAAATATAGCTTATTGATGGTTTATATATTTATTGTTACACAGACCCTCTAATATTTTTAATAACTACTATTATTATCAATATGCACATATGCAAAATGCACAGATAGTGATACGGATATAAAAATCCAGTATAAACCTTTTAAAAACTTACTTAGAAGCAACCAGTTTAGTACTGTTGATGAGGTAGTCTGGGACACCCACTGAAAGGGGCTGGGAAAACAAGAAGAGCAGACACTCCCCCTCCCCCTCCCTGCATATGAAAAGACAGATATGATAAACAGGAGCCCGAAGGAGTCTGTAGATGCATGTATACATCTGGCACTGTGGGGCTTGGTTAGGAGTCTGTAGATGCGTGTATACGTGTGGCACTGTGGGGCTTGGTTAGGAGTCTGTAGATGCATGTATACATCTGGCACTGTGGGCTTGGTTACGAGTCTGTAGATGCGTGTATACATCTGGCACTGTGGGGCTTCGTTAGGAGTCTGTAGATGCGTGTATACATCTGGCACTGTGGGGCTTGGTTAGGAGTCTGTAGATGCGTGTATACATGTGGCACTGTGGGGCTTGGTTAGGAGTCTGTAGATGCGTGTATACATCTGGCACTGTGGGGCTTGGTTAGGAGTCTTTAGATGCGTGTATACATCTGGCACTGTGGGGCTTGGTTAGGAGTCTGTAGATGCGTGTACACTGGCACTAGTCTGTGGGGCTTGGTTAGGAGTCTGTAGATGCATGTATACATCTGGCACTGTGGGCTTGGTTAGGAGTCTGTAGATGCGTGTATACATCTGGTACTGTGGGGCTTGGTTAGGAGTCTGAAAATCAGCACAATGTTATTCTGGGAGTGGATGCTGATCAGGAGGCCCCAAATGCGTACAAGCAGGTACAAATCCCCGAATCCGGAATTCCAAAATCAAAGCAAAATCAAAACTTATTCTGAAATCCAAACTTATTAATTAATATTTAAAAAAAAAAAAATTCTGCCTGTAAATCACAATCTTCTGTGCCTGTGTTTTTTATTTTACTTTTGTGTTCTAAAATTCAAATAATAGTCTGTATTTATTTAAAACAACAAATATTACCTTTTTTTATTACAGTACTATATTATCTTTCTGATTGTACTATGTATTCAAAAGTATTAAACATGGTATAATCTACCTTTAGGTTGCATGTATAAGCAGTATCATGACATGTAAATATTACCTAAATGACATAAAAACTTGATGTTGACACTTGGTCCCATCCCCTCTCCAAGCTGTCTCATTTTACAGATTCAAATATACAGATATTTCTAGAATCAAACTATTCCGAAACACATTTTCCAGTCCCAAGCTGCTTGGATAAAGGGTTCTCTAAATAAAACATAAATATATATATATAGATATTGTGAGCTATCTAGAGCTCAAAAAACCACAAGGAACTATATTTCTCCAACATAGGTGTGTCCGGTCCACGGCGTCATCCTTACTTGTGGGATATTCTCCTCCCCAACAGGAAATGGCAAAGAGCCCAGCAAAGCTGGTCACATGATCCCTCCTAGGCTCCGCCTACCCCAGTCATTCTCTTTGCCGTTGTACAGGCAACATCTCCACGGAGATGGCTTAGAGTTTTTTAGTGTTTAACTGTAGTTTTTATTATTCAATCAAAAAAAAATTGTTTCCTATGGTCGACCCCAGAAAGGACTTATGGCAGACAGTCCCCAAGGTCGAGGGAGCGGTTTCCACTTTAAACAAACGCACCACTATACCCATAGAGGATAGTTGTGCTTTCAAAGATCCTATGGATAAAAAATTAGAAGGTTTGCTTAAAAAGATGTTTGTTCAGCAGGGTTACCTTCTACAACCAATTTCATGCATTGTCCCTGTCGCTACAGCCGCATGTTTCTGGTTCGATGAGCTGATAAAGACGCTCGATAGTGATTCTCCTCCTTATGAGGAGATTATGGACAGAATGCTCTCAAATTGGCTAATTCTTTCACCCTAGACGCCACTTTGCAATTGGCTAGGTTAGCGGCTAAGAATTCTGGGTTTGCTATTGTGGCGCGCAGAGCGCTTTGGTTGAAATCTTGGTCGGCTGATGCGTCTTCCAAGAACAAGCTACTAAACATTCCTTTCAAGGGGAAAACGCTGTTTGGCCCTGACTTGAAAGAGATTATCTCTGATATCACTGGGGGTAAGGGCCACGCCCTTCCTCAGGATCGGCCTTTCAAGGCAAAAAATAGACCTAATTTTCGTCCCTTTCGCAAAAACGGACCAGCCCAAAGTGCTACGTCCTCTAAGCAAGAGGGTAATACTTCTCAAGCCAAGCCAGCTTGGAGACCAATGCAAGGCTGGAACAAGGGAAAGCAGGCCAAGAAACCTGCCACTGCTACCAAGACAGCATGAAATGTTGGCCCCCGATCCCGGACCGGATCTGGTGGGGGGCAGACTATCTCTCTTCGCTCAGGCTTGGGCAAGAGATGTTCTGGATCCTTGGGCGCTAGAAATAGTCTCCCAAGGTTATCTTCTGGAATTCAAGGGACTTCCCCCAAGGGGGCGGTTCCACAGGTCTCAGTTGTCTTCAGACCACATAAAAAGACAGGCGTTCTTACATTGTGTAGAAGACCTGTTAAAAATGGGAGTGATTCATCCTGTTCCATTAAGAGAACAAGGGATGGGGTTCTACTCCAATCTGTTCATAGTTCCCAAAAAAGAGGGAACGTTCAGACCAATCTTAGATCTCAAGATCTTAAACAAGTTTCTCAAGGTCCCATCGTTCAAGATGGAAACCATTCGAACTATTCTTCCTTCCATCCAGGAAGGTCAATTCATGACCACGGTGGATTTAAAGGATGCGTATCTACATATTCCTATCCACAAGGAACATCATCGGTTCCTAAGGTTCGCATTCCTGGACAAACATTACCAGTTCGTGGCGCTTCCTTTCGGATTAGCCACTGCTCCAAGGATTTTCACAAAGGTACTAGGGTCCCTTCTAGCTGTGCTAAGACCAAGGGGCGTTGCGGTAGTACCTTACTTGGACGACATTCTGATTCAAGCGTCGTCCCTTCCTCAAGCAAAGGCTCACACGGACATCGTCCTGGCCTTTCTCAGATCTCACGGATGGAAAGTGAACGTGGAAAAGAGTTCTCTATCCCCGTCAACAAGGGTTCCCTTCTTGGGAACAATTATAGACTCCTTAGAAATGAGGATTTTTCTAACAGAGGCCAGAAAAACGAAACTTCTAGACTCTTGTCGGATACTTCATTCCGTTCCTCTTCCTTCCATAGCTCAGTGCATGGAAGTGATCGGGTTGATGGTAGCGGCAATGGACATAGTTCCTTTTGCGCGCATTCATCTAAGACCATTACAACTGTGCATGCTCAGTCAGTGGAATGGGGACTATACAGACTTGTCTCCGAAGATACAAGTAAATCAGAGGACCAGAGACTCACTCCGTTGGTGGCTGTCCCTGGACAACCTGTCACAAGGGATGACATTCCGCAGACCAGAGTGGGTCATTGTCACGACCGACGCCAGTCTGATGGGCTGGGGCGCGGTCTGGGGATCCCTGAAAGCTCAGGGTCTTTGGTCTCGGGAAGAATCTCTTCTACCGATAAATATTCTGGAACTGAGAGCGATATTCAATGCTCTCAAGGCTTGGCCTCAGCTAGCGAGGACCAAGTTCATACGGTTTCAATCAGACAACATGACAACTGTTGCGTACATCAACCATCAGGGGGGAACAAGGAGTTCCCTAGCGATGGAAGAAGTGACCAAAATCATCCTATGGGCGGAGTCTCACTCCTGCCACCTGTCTGCTATCCACATCCCAGGAGTGGAAAATTGGGAAGCGGATTTTCTGAGTCGTCAGACATTGCATCCGGGGGAGTGGGAACTCCATCCGGAAATCTTTGCCCAAGTCACTCAGCTGTGGGGCATTCCAGACATGGATCTGATGGCCTCTCGTCAGAACTTCAAGGTTCCTTGCTACGGGTCCAGATCCAGGGATCCCAAGGCGGCTCTAGTGGATGCACTAGTAGCACCTTGGACCTTCAAACTAGCTTATGTGTTCCCGCCGTTTCCTCTCATCCCCAGGCTGGTAGCCAGGATCAATCAGGAGAGGGCGTCGGTGATCTTGATAGCTCCTGCGTGGCCACGCAGGACTTGGTATGCAGATCTGGTGAATATGTCATCGGCTCCACCTTGGAAGCTACCTTTGAGACGAGACCTTCTTGTTCAGGGTCCGTTCGAACATCCGAATCTGGTTTCACTCCAGCTGACTGCTTGGAGATTGAACGCTTGATTTTATCGAAGCGAGGATTCTCAGATTCGGTTATCGATACTCTTGTTCAGGCCAGAAAGCCTGTAACGAGAAAGATTTACCACAAAATTTGGAAAAAATATATCTGTTGGTGTGAATCTAAAGGATTCCCTTGGGACAAGGTTAAGATTCCTAGGATTCTATCCTTCCTTCAAGAAGGATTGGAAAAAGGGTTATCTGCAAGTTCCCTGAAGGGACAGATTTCTGCCTTGTCGGTGTTACTTCACAAAAAGCTGGCAGCTGTGCCAGATGTTCAAGCCTTTGTTCAGGCTCTGGTTAGAATCAAGCCTGTTTACAAACCTTTGACTCCTCCTTGGAGTCTCAATTTAGTTCTTTCAGTTCTTCAGGGGGTTCCGTTTGAACCCTTACATTCCGTTGATATTAAGTTATTATCTTGGAAAGTTTTGTTTTTAGTTGCAATTTCTTCTGCTAGAAGAGTTTCAGAATTATCTGCTCTGCAGTGTTCTCCTCCTTATCTGGTGTTCCATGCAGATAAGGTGGTTTTGCGTACTAAACCTGGTTTTCTTCCAAAAGTTGTTTCTAACAAAAACATTAACCAGGAGATTATCGTACCTTCTCTGTGTCCGAAACCAGTTTCAAAGAAGGAACGTTTGTTGCACAATTTGGATGTTGTTCGCGCTCTAAAATTCTATTTAGATGCTACAAAGGATTTTAGACAAACATCTTCCTTGTTTGTTGTTTATTCCGGTAAAAGGAGAGGTCAAAAAGCAACTTCTACCTCTCTCTCTTTTTGGATTAAAAGCATCATCAGATTGGCTTACGAGACTGCCGGACGGCAGCCTCCCGAAAGAATCACAGCTCATTCCACTAGGGCTGTGGCTTCCACATGGGCCTTCAAGAACGAGGCTTCTGTTGATCAGATATGTAGGGCAGCGACTTGGTCTTCACTGCACACTTTTACCAAATTTTACAAGTTTGATACTTTTGCTTCTTCTGAGGCTATTTTTGGGAGAAAGGTTTTGCAAGCCGTGGTGCCTTCCATTTAGGTGACCTGATTTGCTCCCTCCCTTCATCCGTGTCCTAAAGCTTTGGTATTGGTTCCCACAAGTAAGGATGACGCCGTGGACCGGACACACCTATGTTGGAGAAAACAGAATTTATGTTTACCTGATAAATTGCTTTCTCCAACGGTGTGTCCGGTCCACGGCCCGCCCTGGTTTTTTAATCAGGTCTGATAATTTATTTTCTTTAACTACAGTCACCACGGTACCATATGGTTTCTCCTATGCAAATATTCCTCCTTAACGTCGGTCGAATGACTGGGGTAGGCGGAGCCTAGGAGGGATCATGTGACCAGCTTTGCTGGGCTCTTTGCCATTTCCTGTTGGGGAGGAGAATATCCCACAAGTAAGGATGACGCCGTGGACCGGACACACCGTTGGAGAAAGCAATTTATCAGGTAAACATAAATTCTGTTTTCATCTGCTCACCTATTTCTGTCCCTGATCTGGACTATTATTAAAGAGGATTTCTGTTTATCATTTTTTATTGGACATTGGAAAATAAAAGTGTTTTTATTTTAACCCCTTAAGGACCAGCGATAATAAAAAAATAAAAAAATATTTACAAACATAAGAAAAATATTACAACAATTTTAAACTAATTACACCTACTCTAAGCCCCCTAATAAAATAACAAAGCCCCCCAAAATAAAAAATTCCCTACCCTATTCTAAATTAAAAAAGTTACAAGCTCTTTTACCTTACCAGCCCTGAACAGGGCCCTTTGCGGGGCATGCCCCAAGAATTTCAGCTCTTTTGCCTGTAAAAAAAAACATACAATACCCCCCCCCAACATTACATCTTCTCCAAGCGGCATCTTCGATCTTCTTCCATCCGGTGCGGAGCGGGTCCATCTTGAAGCAGGCGACGCGGATCCATCCTCTTCTTCCGATGTCTCCCGACTAATGACGGTTCCTTTAAGGGACGTCATCCAAGATTGGCTGTTCCGATCAGCCAATAGAATGCGAGCTCAATCTGATTGGCTGATTGGATCAGCCAATCGGATTGAACTTGATTCTGATTGGCTGATTCCATCAGCCAATCAGAAAATTCCTACCTTAATTCCGATTGGCTGATAGAATCCTATCAGCCAATCGGAATTCGAGGGACGCCATCTTGGATGACGTCCCTTAAAGGAACCGTCATTAGTCGGGAGACATCGGAAGAAGAGGATGGATCCGCGTCGCCTGCTTCAAGATGGACCCGCTCCGCACCGGATGGAAGAAGATCGAAGATGCCGCTTGGAGAAGATGTTTGCCGGTCCGGATGTCCTCTTCTTGCCGGATAGGAGGAAGACTTTGGAGCACCGGATTATGGATCGCCAACCCCCGCTTGGGTTGGATGAAGATCTTGGAGCCAGGACGGATCGGTGATACCTGGATGGTGAAGACAAGGTAGGAAGATCTTCAGGGGATTAGTGTTAGGTTTATTTAAGGGGGGTTTGGGTTAGATTAGGGGTATGTGGGTGGTGGGTTGTAATGTTGGGGGGGGGGGTATTGTATGTTTTTTTTTACAGGCAAAAGAGCTGAAATTCTTGGGGCATGCCCCGCAAAGGGCCCTGTTCAGGGCTGGTAAGGTAAAAGAGCTTTTAACTTTTTTAATTTAGAATAGGGTAGGGAATTTTTTATTTTGGGGGGCTTTGTTATTTTATTAGGGGGCTTAGAGTAGGTGTAATTAGTTTAAAATTGTTGTAATATTTTTCTTATGTTTGTAAATATTTTTTTATTTTCTGTAACTTAGTTCTTTTTTATTTTTTGTACTTTAGCTAGTTTATTTAATTGTATTTATTTGTAGGAATTGTGTTTAATTAATTTATTGATAGTGTAGTGTTAGGTTAATTGTAGGTAATTGTAGGTAGTTTATTTAATTATTTTATTGATAGGGTAGTGTTAGGTTTAATTATAACTTAGGTTAGGATTTATTTTACAGGTAAATTTGTTATTATTTTAACTAGGTAACTATTAAATAGTTCTTAACTATTTAATAGCTATTGTACCTGGTTAAAATAATTACAAAGTTGCCTGTAAAATAAATATTAATCCTAAAATAGCTATAATATAATTATAATTTATATTGTAGCTATATTAGGATGTATTTTACAGGTAAGTATTTAGCTTTAAATAGGAATAAGTTATTTAATAAGAGTTAATTTATTTCGTTAGATAAAAATTATATTTAACTTAGGGGGGTGTTAGTGTTAGGGTTAGACTTAGCTTTAGGGGTTAATACATTTATTAGAATAGCGGTGAGCTCCGGTCGGCAGATTAGGGGTTAATAATTGAAGGTAGGTGTCGGCGATGTTAGGGAGGGCAGATTAGGGGTTAATACTATTTATGATAGGGTTAGTGAGGCGGATTAGGGGTTAATACATTTATTATAGTAGCGCTCAGGTCCGCTCGGCAGATTAGGGGTTAATAAGTGTAGGCAGGTGTCGGCGACGTTGAGGGGGGCAGATTAGGGGTTAATAAATATAATATAGGGGTCGGCGATGTTAGGGGCAGCAGATTAGGGGTACATAGGGATAACGTAGGTGGCGGCGATTTGCGGTCGGAAGATTAGGGGTTAATTATTTTAAGTAGCTGGCGGCGACGTTGTGGGGGGCAGGTTAGGGGTTAATAAATATAATACAGGGGTCGGCGGGGTTAGGGGCAGCAGATTAGGGGTACATAAATATAACGTAGGTGGCGGTCGGCAGATTAGGGGTTAAAAATTTTAATCGAGTGGTGGCGGTGTGGGGGGACCTCGGTTTAGGGGTACATAGGTAGTTTATGGGTGTTAGTGTACTTTAGGGTACAGTAGTTAAGAGCTTTATAAACCGGCGTTAGCCAGAAAGATCTTAACTCCTGCTATTTTCAGGCGGCTGGAATCTTGTCGTTAGAGCTCTAACGCTCACTTCAGAAACGACTCTAAATACCAGCGTTAGAAAGATCCCATTGAAAAGATAGGCTACGCAAATGGCGTAGGGGGATCTGCGGTATGGAAAAGTCGCGGCTGTAAAGTGAACGTTAGACCCTTTAATCACTGACTCCAAATACCAGCGGGCGGCCAAAACCAGCGTTAGGAGCCTCTAACGCTGGTTTTGACGGCTACCGCCGAACTCCAAATCTAGGCCATAGTATGTAAACTGAGCACTAATTGGTTTGCATACATACGGCTAGATTTAGAGTTTTGTCGGTAAGGACCCGCGTAGCTAACGCCGGCTTTTTTCTGGCCGCACCATAAAAATAACTCTGGTATTGAGAGTCCACATAAAGGCTGCTTTAGGCTCCAAAAAAGGAGCGTAGAGCATTTTTAACGCAGCTTCAACTCTCGATACCAGAGTTGCTTACGCAAGCGGCCAGCCTCAAAAACGTGCTCGTGCACGATTCCCCCATAGAAAACAATGGGGCTGTTTGAGCTGAAAAAAAACCTAACACCTGCAAAAAAGCCGCGTTCAGCTCCTAACGCAGCCCCATTGTTTGCTATGCGGAAACACTTCCTACGTTTGCACCTAACACTCTAACATGTACCCCGAGTCTAAACACCCCTAACCTTACACTTATTAACCCCTAATCTGCCGCCCCCGCTATCGCTGACCCCTGCAAATTATTATTAACCCCTAATCTGCCGCTCCGTAAACCGCCGCTACTTACATTATCCCTATGTACCCCTAATCTGTTGCCCTAACATCGCCAACCCCTATATTATATTTATTAACCCCTAATCTGCCCCCCACAACGTCGCCTCCACCTGCCTACACTTATTAACCCCTAATCTGCCGACCGGACCGCACCACTATTATTATAAAGTTATTAACCCCTAATCCGCCTCATTAACCCTATAATAAATAGTATTAACCCCTAATCTGCCCTCCCTAACATCGCCGACACCTAACTTCAATTATTAACCCCTAATCTTCCGACTGGAGCTCACCGCTATTCTAATAAATGTATTAACACCTAAAGCTAAGTCTAACCCTAACACTAACATCCCCCTAAGTTAAATATAATTTTAATCTAACGAAATTAATTAACTCTTATTAAATAAATTATTCCTATTTAAAAGCTAAATACTTACCTGTAAAATAAATCCTAATATAGCTACAATATAAATTATAATTACATTGTAGCTATTTTAGGATTAATATTTATTTTACGGGCAACTTTGTAATTATTTTAACCAGGTACAATAGCTATTAAATAGTTAAGAACTATTTAATAGTTACCTTGTTAAAATAATTACAACATTACCTGTAAAATAAATCCTAACCTAAGTTACAATTAAACCTAACACTATACTATCATTAAATTAATTAAATAAAATACCTACAATTACCTACAATTAAACCTAACACTACACTATCAATAAATTAATTAAATACAATATCTACAAATAACTACAATGAAATAAACTAACTAAAGTACAAAAAATATAAAAGAACTAAGTTACAAAAAATAAAAAAATATCTACAAACATAAGAAAAATATTACAACAATTTTAAACTAATTACACCTACTCTAAGCCCCCTAATAAAACAACAAAGCCCCCCAAAATAAAAAATGCCCTACCCTATTCTAAATTACTAAAGTTAAAAGCTCTTTTACCTTACCAGCCCTGAACAGGGCCCTTTGCGGGGCATGCCCCAAGAAGTTCAGCTCTTTTGCCTGTAAAAAAAACATATAATACCCCCCCCAACATTACAACCCACCACCCACATACCCCTAATCTAACCCAAACCCCCTTAAATAAACCTAACACTAAGCCCCTGAAGATCTTCCTACCTTATCTTCACCATACCAGGTTCACCGATCCGTCCTGAAGAGCTCCTCCGATGTCCTGATCCAATCAGCCAATCAGATTGAGCTCGCATTCTATTGGCTGTTCCGATCAGCCAATAGAATGCGAGCTCAATCTGATTGGCTGATTGGATCAGCCAATCGGATTGAACTTGATTCTGATTGGCTGATTCCATCAGCCAATTAAAATATTCCTACCTTAATTCCGATTGGCTGATAGAATCCTATCAGCCAATCGGAATTCGAGGGACGCCATCTTGGATGACGTCATTTAAAGGAACCGTCATTCGTCGTTCAGTCGTCGGCCAGGATGGATGTTCCGCGTCGGAGGTCTTCAGGATGCTGCCGCTCCGCTCCAGATGGATGTCGATAGAAGATGCCGCCTGGATGAAGACTTCAATCGGATGGAAGACCTCTTCTGCCCCGCTTGGATGAAGACTTCAATCAGATGGAAGACCTCTTCTGCCCCGCTTGGATGAAGACTTCTACCGGATCATGGACATCTTCAGCCCCCTGCTTGGGCTTGGATCAGGACATCGGAGGAGCTCTTCAGGACGGATCGGTGAACCTGGTATGGTGAAGATAAGGTAGGAAGATCTTCAGGGGCTTAGTGTTAGGTTTATTTAAGGGGGGTTTGGGTTAGATTAGGGGTATGTGGGTGGTGGGTTGTAATGTTGGGGGGGGTATTGTATGTTTTTTTTACAGGCAAAAGTGCTGAACTTCTTAGGGCATGCCCCACAAAAGGGCCCTGTTCAGGGCTGGTAAGGTAAAAGAGCTTTTAAATTTAGTAATTTAGAATAGGGTAGGGCATTTTTTATTTTGGGGGGCTTTGTTATTTTATTAGGGGGCTTAGAGTAGGTGTAATTAGTTTAAAATTGTTGTAATATTTTTCTTATGTTTGTAGATATTTTTTAATTTTTTGTAACTTAGTTCTTTTTTATTTTTTGTACTTTAGTTAGTTTATTTCATTGTAGTTATTTGTAGATATTGTATTTAATTAATGTATTGATAGTGTAATGTTAGGTTTAATTGTAGGTAATTGTAGGTATTTTATTTAATTAATTTAATAATAGTATAGTGTTAGGTTTAATTGTAACTTAGGTTAGGATTTATTTTACAGGTAATTTTGTAATTATTTTAACTAGGTAACTATTAAATAGTTCTTAACTATTTAATAGCTATTGTACCTGGTTAAAATAATTACAAAGTTGCCTGTAAAATAAATATTAATCCTAAAATAGCTACAATGTAATTATAATTTATATTGTAGCTATATTAGGATTTATTTTACAGGTAAGTATTTAGCTTTAAATAGGAATAATTTATTTAATAAGAGTTAATTAATTTCGTTAGATTAAAATTATATTTAACTTAGGGGGGTGTTAGTGTTAGGGTTAGACTTAGCTTTAGGGGTTAATACATTTATTAGAATAGCGGTGAGCTCCGGTCGGCAGATTAGGGGTTAATAATTGAAGTTAGGTGTCAGCGATGTTAGGGAGGGCAGATTAGGGGTTAATACTATTTATTATAGGGTTAGTGAGGCGGATTAGGGGTTAATAACTTTATTATAGTAGCGGTGCGGTCCGCTCGGCAGATTAGGGGTTAATAAGTGTAGGCAGGTGGAGGCGACGTTGAGGGGGGCAGATTAGGGGTTAATAAATATAATATAGGGGTCGGCGGTGTTAGGGGCAGCAGATTAGGGGTACATAAGGATAACGTAGGTGGCGGCGCTTTGCGGTCGGCAGATTAGGGGTTAATAAGTGTAGTTAGCTGGCGGCGACGTTGTGGGGGGCAGATTAGGGGTTAATAAATATAATATAGGGGTCGGCGGTGTTAGGGGCAGCAGATTAGGGGTACATAAGGATAACGTAGTTGGCGGTCGGCAGATTAGGGGTTAAAACATTTTTATCGAGTTGCGGCGATGTGGGGGGACCTCGGTTTAGGGGTACATAGGTAGTTTATGGGTGTTAGTGTACTTTAGAGTACAAAGAAAAGAGAGAGGTGTGTGTATGCGCTAAACAGCTATGGGGATAAAAAATATATTCTATAAATATATATTGGTATATTTAAAGATATATATTATGAAGATATATATTATGAAATCACTTTATGTGGCATACAAATATAGTGTGGGTGTTACAGAGTGTACCTGAGCAACTAGTGATAAGTCAAATATCAAAGCAACTGAAATAAATCAAATATCAAAGCAACATGTATATCAAAATAAAATTTATTTATCTTCTTTAAAATAACATGGAAATATTGTCTACTGATAATATGACCGGTCATATATAGTTACAAACACTATGCTAAAAATATGTAAAATAAGCTAAAAATGGCTAAAAGTGGCTGAATATTGGTGCAACTTGGTCTAAAAAGATATAGGGATGGTTGCCCTATATAAAAGAGTAAATCCACCTATGGAATCTTGACTCATATGAGATTAAGTAACAGTTAAAGTTCCGTTTGGAAAGAGGTAGATATAAAATTTCTACCTAGGGATGAAGTAATGTTATAGCTCCGTTATAGGAGTAAAACAGGTGTTAAAACCTCGTATGGAGATATTGGTAGTTCCGTTATTAGCAGTTTCTGTGATAATAAGATGATACCTTCTTTCAGGAATAACCTCTGACAACCACGCTGCAGGGCCGCTACACCTCTATGTTGCCTACCTGCTCTTTTCTCGAGCTGAATCCTCCGTCGAGGTACGGCACAGGTGTCCGGCGCGGCTCGCTACAGCTGGTGACGTCAGGAACGCTGGATGCGTGTCAGATGTAGGTCCGGTCTGGATGAGAAACTCTGCGCAGAGTATTAGAAGTGGATCAAGTAGTCCCAACGAATCCTTTGCAATCCTTGTAGATAGTAATGTATTGTCACTTTGTGATTATTCATCTAGGTCCATCAACGCGTTTCACCATATAACATGGCTTTATCAAGCTTGATAAAGCCATGTTATATGGTGAAACGCGTTGATGGACCTAGATGAATAATCACAAAGTGACAATACATTACTATCTACAAGGATTGCAAAGGATTCGTTGGGACTACTTGATCCACTTCTAATACTCTGCGCAGAGTTTCTCATCCAGACCGGACCTACATCTGACACGCATCCAGCGTTCCTGACGTCACCAGCTGTAGCGAGCCGCGCCGGACACCTGTGCCGTACCTCGACGGAGGATTCAGCTCGAGAAAAGAGCAGGTAGGCAACATAGAGGTGTAGCGGCCCTGCAGCGTGGTTGTCAGAGGTTATTCCTGAAAGAAGGTATCATCTTATTATCACAGAAACTGCTAATAACGGAACTACCAATATCTCCATACGAGGTTTTAACACCTGTTTTACTCCTATAACGGAGCTATAACATTACTTCATCCCTAGGTAGAAATTTTATATCTACCTCTTTCCAAACGGAACTTTAACTGTTACTTAATCTCATATGAGTCAAGATTCCATAGGTGGATTTACTCTTTTATATAGGGCAACCATCCCTATATCTTTTTAGACCAAGTTGCACCAATATTCAGCCACTTTTAGCTATTTTTAGCTTAATTTTCATATTTTTAGCATAGTGTTTGTAACTATATATAACCGGTCATATTATCAGTAGACAATATTTCCATGTTATTTTAAAGAAGATAAATAAATTTTATTTTGATATACATGTTTGATATTTGATTTATTTCAGTTGCTTTGATATTTGACTTATCACTAGTTGCTCAGGTACACTCTGTAACACCCACACTATATTTGTATGCCACATAAAGTGATTTCATAATATATATCTTCATAATATATATCTTTAAATATACCAATATATATTTATAGAATATATTTTTTATCCCCATAGCTGTTTAGCGCATACACACACCTTTCTCTTTTCTTTGTACCAGTTCCTTTATTATCTGCTTTATGGGAGCAGATTAGTGTGTATTGCAAGGGGCAGATTTGCGCACCATATACCCACCACTTTTCTTTGTACTTTAGAGTACAGTAGTTAAGAGCTTTATAAACCGGCGTTAGCCCAGAAAGCTCTTAACTACTGACTTTTTTCCTGCGGCTGGAGTTTTGTCGTTAGATTTCTAACGCTCACTTCAGACACGACTCTAAATACCGGAGTTAGAAAAATCCCATTGAAAAGATAGGATACGCAATTGACGTAAGGGGATCTGCGGTATGGAAAAGTCGCGGCTGAAAAGTGAGCGTTAGACCCTTTTTTGAGTGACTCCAAATACCAGAGTTAGCCTAAAACCAGCGTTAGGAGCCTCTAACGATGGTTTTCACGGCTAACGCCAAACTCCAAATCTAGGCCATAAAGTTTATACCATACTCCAGAGAGGAGAAGCATTTCAATTATAAAGAAGGGGGAAAGAAATAAACAGCAACAAGGAAAGAAATCCAGCAAAAAGAATTAAAGTGTCTCTACCTAACTCCAGAGAGGAGAAGTTTGTCTGAAATACCAACATATTTCTACTCCAGGGATATCAAGATTTCCACCTGCTAAAAGTTTCTGCATACCAGCTGGAAACATCTTTACCACAGATAGGGATTACATCCCCTCCATGCTTCCAACATACCTCACATGTTTGAGGTTAAACAAGGTGAGCACATTTAAATCTCACTTTTAGTTTTTGATTGCCTAGTACTGACATACTGCACCATAATTTGTTTTTGTTTTTGTTTTTCTCCATTCTATGTGCGCTGAACTCTGAAACTCAACTCCATACCTTTTTCCTTCACATTCCATTTGATGATAGTGGAATATTCAGAAACTAGCTGCCATTGAAATATATCAGGAGGAACTATTTAGAGCAAAATAACCATTTGCAACGTACACAGCGCAGATCAAGAAACACCCAAGCAACACTATATATATATATATATATATATATATATATATATATATATTTATATACACACACACACACACATACACACATATATATATGTTATGGATAAATTCAGATATCGGGTAATCCTAGGATTATCCGGGTAAAACGGACATTACCCAAGCAGCTGTGGGGAAAGCCTGATGTATGATCATAAATCCCCTTCATTGAGTCACTGCATCAAACATATATAGCACGCACTGTATTTCCCCCATTTTCACTATCTTTTTTGCCTCCACCTGGGGGGGTTCAAGGTTCACTTGGCATGGATGCCAGATGATCGGTGGGGCGCCTACCTTTAAACCCCCCAGGCGGAGGCAAAAAAAACAGTGTAGATGGGGGAATTACATTGGGCTTTACCCACAGCCACTTGGGAATGTCCGTTTTAGGATTACCTGGATTTCCTACTTTACCCATAACACACACACACACACACATATATATATATATATATACACACACATCCATATTTATATATATATATATATACACACAAAAATATATACATATAAGTATCTATATACATACAAACACACATATATACATATATATATATATATACACACACATATATACTATATATATATATATATATATATGTATATATATAAACACACACATATATACAGGAAATACAGCCATACCAAAACAGAGCTATTTAATTACATAGCTGCAAGCTTTAAATAGAACACCAAAATGCTACCTCATGTTTACCAGAAATTACATCACATCCCTTCCAGTCTGAATCATAAACCCTTTTCATTCCAATATCGATATACTCCACATACAGTGGGGCAAAAAAGTATTTAGTCAGCCACCAATTGTGCAAGTTCTCCCACTTAAGAAGATGAGAGAGGCCTGTAATTTTAATCAAAGGTATACCTCAACTATGAGAGACAAAATGTGGAAACAAATCCAGACAATCACATTGTCTGATTTGGAAAGAATGTATTTGCAAATTATGGTGGAAAATAAGTATTTGGTCAATATCAAAAGTTCATCTCAATACTTTGTTATATATCCTTTGTTGGCAATGACAGAGGTCAAACGTTTTCTGTAAGTCTTCACAAGGTTGTCACACACTGTTGCTGGTATGTTGGCCCATTCCTGCATGTAGATCTCCTCTAGAGCAGGGATGTTTTGGGGCTGTTGCTGGGCAACATGGACTTTCAACTCCCTCCAAAGGTTTTCTATGGGGTTGAGATCTGGAGACTGGCTAGGCCACTCCAGGACCTTGAAATGCTTCTTACGAAGCCACTCCTTCGTTGCCCGGGTGGTGTGTTTGGGATCATTGTCATGCTGAAAGACCCAGCCACATTTTATCTTCAATGCCCTTGCTGATGGAAGGAGGTTTGCACTCAAAATCTCACGATACATGGCCCCATTCATTCTTTCATGTACACGGATCAGTCGTCCTGTTCCCTTTGCAGAGAAACAGCCCCAAAGCATGATGTTGCCACCCCCATGCTTCACAGTAGGTATGGTGTTCTTTGGTTGCAACTCAGCATTCTCTCTCCTCCAAACACAACGAGTTGTATTCTACCAAACAGTTCTACTTTGGTTTCATCTGACCATATGACATTCTCCCAATCCACTTCTGGATCATCCAAATGCTCTCTAGCATACTTCAGACGGGCCCGGACATGTAATGGCTTAAGCAGGGGGACACGTCTGGCACTGCAGGATCTGAGTCCCTGGCGGCGTAGTGTGTTACTGATGGTAGCCTTTGTTACGTTGGTCCCAGCTCTCTGCAGGTCATTCACTAGGTCCCCCGTGTGGTTCTGGGATGTTCGCTCACCGTTATTGTGATCATTTTGACCCCACGGGGTGAGATCTTGCGTGGATCCCCAGATCGAGGGAGATTATCAGTGGTCTTGTATGTCTTCCATTTTCTAATTATTGCTCCCACAGTTGATTTCTTCACACCAAGCTGCTTGCCTATTGCAGATTCAGTCTTCCCAGCCTGGTGCAGGTCTACAATTTTGTTTCTGGTGTCCTTCGACAGCTCTTTGGTCTTCACCATAGTGGAGTTTGGAGTGTGACTGTTTGAGGTTGTGGACAGGTGTCTTTTATACTGATAACAAGTTCAAACAGGTGCCATTAATACAGGTAATGAGTGGAGGACAGAGGAGCCTCTTAAAGAAGAAGATACAGGTTTGTGAGAGCCAGAAATCTTGCTTGTTTGTAGGTGACCAAATACTTATTTTCCACCATAATATGCAAATAAATTCTTTCCAAATCAGACAATGTGATTGTCTGGATTTGTTTCCACATTTTGTCTCTCATAGTTGAGGTATACCTATGATGAAAATTACAGGCCTCTCTCATCTTCTTAAGTGGGAGAACTTGCACAATTGGTGGCTGACTAAATACTTTTTTGCCCCACTGTACTGGTATTGGCCAAATGTTATATTATATACATGCTAACAGCATGATCCTAAACACATTTTTGCTTATTTAAAATAAAAATAAATAAATAAGAAAAATAGAAACTTTACAAATAAACTAAATGTTGTCATAGCAACCAGTCAGCCAATCACTGAATGTAAAAAAAAAACAGTTTTAGCACCTGATCAATAGGCATACATCTTAGGTCAGCCACTGACCTAAGATGTAAACGTATGCCTATTGTTCAGGTGCTTAAACCACCTAGAGGAGGTGATGCAAAAATGTTACTTCAAAGAGCGATACAATGGATAGACTCTTGTACTTATTTATAAGTTATTGGCAACAGCAGAGAAATTACCCTAAGTTACAACATGACAGTGCACATTGCTTTACAAACACTAACGGCTAGATTACGAGTTTTTGTCGGTAATGCTTGTGGTATTAACGAGCAGTTTATGCTCACCGCTCACCTACAAACAACGCTGGTATTACGTTTTTTTTTTTTTAAACCCGGTAAAAAATGAGCGGAGAGCAAAATTTTGCTCCACATCTCACCTCAATACCAGTGCTGCTTATGGTAGCGGTGAGCTGGCTAAACGTGCTCGTGCACGATTTCCCCATAGGAATCAATGGGGCAGATTCGGCTGAAAAAAAAACTAACACTTCAAAAAAGCAGCGTTCAGCTCCTAACGCAGCCCCATTGATTCCTATGGGGAAATACTTTTTATGTCTACACCTAACACCCTAACATGAACCCCAAGTCTAAACACCCCTAATCTTACACTTATTAACCCCTAATCTGCCGACCCCGACATCGTCGCCACCTGCATAATCTTATTAACTCCTAATCTGACGCTCCGGACACTGCCGCCACCTACATTATACCTATGAACCCCTAATCTGCTGTCCCCCAACATCGCAGACACCTACATTATAGTTATTAACCCCTAATCTGCCGCCCCCAATGTCGTCGCAACCTACCTACAATTATTAACCCCTAATCTGCCGCCCCCAACGTCGCCGACACCTACATTATAGTTATTAACCCCTAATTTGCTGCCCCCAATGTCGCCGCAACCTACCTACAATTATTAACCCCTAATCTGGTGCCCCCAATGTCGCCGCCACTATAATAAAGTTATTAACCACTAAACCTAAGTCTAACCCTAACACCCCCCTAATTTAAATATAATTTAAAATAATCTAAATAAAATTACTACAATTAAATAAATTAATCCTATTTAAAACTAAATACTTACCTATAAAATAAACCCTAAGTTATCTACAATATAACTAATAGTTACATTTGTATCTATCTTAGGGTTTATTTTTATTTTACAGGAAAGTTTGTATTTATTCTAACTAGGTACAATAGTTATTAAATAGTTATTAACTATTTAATAACTACCTAGTTAAAATAAAGACAAATTTACCTGTAAAATAAAACCTAACCTAAGTTACAATTACACCTAACACTACACTATAATTAAATTAAATCCCTAAACTAAATACAATTAAATACAATAAAATAAATAAACTAAAGTACAAAAAAAACCACTAAATTACAGAAAATAAAAAAATAATTACAAATTTTTAAACTGATTACTCCTAATCTAATCCCCCTAATAAAATAAAAAAGCCCCCCAAAATAATAGAAATCCCTACCCTATACTAAATTACAAATAGCCCTTAAAAGGGCTTTTTGCTGGGCATTGCCCCAAAGTAATCAGCTCTTACCTGTAAAAAAAAATACAATACCCCCCAATATTAAAACCCACTACCCACACACCCAACCCTACTCTAAAACCCACCCAATCCCCCCTTAATAAAACCTAACACTAAGCCCTTGAAGATCAACCTACCTTGAGACGTCTTCACCCAGCCAGGCACAAGTGGTCCTCCAGACTGGTAGAATTCTTCATCCTATCCGGGCAAAAGAGGACCTCCAGACGGGCAGAAGTCTTCATCCAGGCGGCATATTCTATCTTCATCCATCCGGAGCGGAGCGGGTCCATCGTCAAGCCGACGCGGAGCATCCTCTTCTTCCGATGATTCCTGATGAATGAAGGTTCCTTTAAATGACGTCATCCAAGATGGCGTCCCTTGAATTCCGATTGGCTGATAGGATTCTATCAGCCAATCGGAATTAAGGTAGGAAAAATCCTATTGGCTGATGCAATCAGCCAATAGAATTGAGCTTGCATTCTATTGGCTGATTGGATCAGCCAATAGGATTTAACTTCAATTCTATTGGCTGATTGCAACAGCCAATAGGATTTTTACTACCTTAATTCTGATTGGCTGATAGAATCCTATTAGCCAATCGGAATTCAAGGGACACCATCTTGGATGACGTCATTTAAAGGAACCTTCATTCGTCGGGAGTCGTCGGGTGTACCACTCACTTTTTCCAAGACTCATAATACCGGCGTTAGGAAAATCCCATTGAAAAGATAGGATACGCAATTGACTTAAGGGGATTTGCGGTATGCTCGAGTCACGGAAATAAGTACCTGCCAGACTTGTAATACTAGCGGGCATTAAAAAGCAGCATTGGGACCTCTCAACGCTGCTTTTTAACCCTAACGCAAGACTCGTAATCTAGGCGTAAAAGTTTACACTTATTTTTTCAATATTTAAACAACTAATTAAACTTTAAAAAAAATACATCTACATGTTATTCTCAGACTAATCTTTTCTTTGACTACATCATTCTATCTAGTGTTTAATGTCCGTTTAATGTCGACAAGAAGAAAGATAATTGGGCTCAGTCAGACTTGACTTATTATGCTGTGTGAATTGAAACCAGGGTTTCGATAAATAGATGAATTAGATTAGGTAGAAGCTATGCCTTCTATGTTACTGTTTAGTTTCTACAATATTTTATTTGGAGGTAGCATTATTTTATATCATACAGTTTTTGTATCTGTTGCCTTTTGCTTACATTCAGAAGTAATGTCACCAAATCCTGGAGCGGGTTTTTGATTGGCTGATTTGGCTGAACAAATTTGTTTTTTTTGGCTAATACCAGTATGTAGAGTATATCGGTAGTGGAATGAAAAAGACTTACGATCCAGACTGGAAGTACGGCAAAAAGATTTCTGATAACCGAGAGGTAGAGGTTTGGCATTCTATTTAACCCCCTTCAAGATATAAATGTCTGTGAGAGGTACACTATGCGCCTGCCTAGATCGACCTTGGCTTTGGAAATTGACTCCTAGTAGTCAATAAGTACTGATCAGATAAAGTTTGGAAACCAAAGTGCCACAAAAAGGCTGGGTCTGAATAAATGCTAAATCAATAAAATTACACTTTATTTTAAAACATGCATGGATCCATGTTACAAACCTATAATTAAAATATACATAAAAACAATTTGACAATAGATTAAAATCACATCCAGTATCCTCTTTCTGGTGTCTAGTTTGACCAATTTAGACTGATGTACCAGTCCTTACTAATTAACATATACTTCCTAATAAGAGTTATATTTGGCTGTTCCTGAGATTAGGGTGATCAGTGGTGATGCTTACTTACAATCTGCTAAATTATCAGAAATGTCTGTTGTTAAATGTTGAGTGCATGAACTATACAAATGAGGTGACTGTGCAAATAAAAACTTTAATAGTGTGTCCTTCCGTGTTGTGTTTCAATCTATAATGCAAAATTGGAAATGAAAATAACTTCTTTCAGGTGATCAAATTATTTCAACCTGTGAAAAAATAAATGAGAAGGAATAGTAGCAAAAAATTCAAATCGTGTATGAGCTAATTGAACTGAAAAGTGACTTCCACTCAAACAAAATCAACCAAATGCAATATCAACTCCAACATGGTTAAAACAAATAATCGTGTGTGGAATGAAATAGAAATATAAGGGCAGATAGCCCAAGTCCGTGATAGTCACTAATTGAAAAAAAGTCTTCTAAAAAAAGTGTTGTAATCCAAATGTTAGTGTTAAATCCAAACCAGCAATAAAATGTAAAAAATACAAAGAATAATAATAATAGTCTCTTGCGAAAAAATATTAATAATCACTTGTGAAAAAATATATATAAACACTTTGAGAATCAGTGGCCACTGCTAAAAACAAAAATAAAAACTAAACGTGCAGAATTGTGGAAAAGATCTATAGATAGATCTTCCTAGTGAAGGTTATCCTTGTAGAGGAAGTGCCTGCAACCACAGCAGGACCAATGAGCTGTTATGGGTTGTCTAGGTCTCCTCAAAAGCCCGGCAATCCCAAATGGCACCTAAAATAATAAAAATAGACACAATAGTGCAGAGAGTATTTACCCAAGTATGATAAATGAAAATCAACTCACCAGTCGACGCGTTTCGGTCTATACTAGACCTTTTTCAAGACTGGAATATGTAATTACAGGTGCTCTTTTATACCTATTTGGCCAATGTAGACCGGAAGTGGTTGCATGGTACTTCCGGTTTCATACCATTTGTTAAAACCCTTATTTCTAAATGGCTTTGCTTAAAACTTAATTTTGCAAACTTGTTTCTTCCAAGTAATCTTATTGCTTATGTATTTTGTTTGTTTTTGTCTTTATTATATATAAACTTGAACCGGTTTGTTTATCATAGGTCCTTAAGTTCTTCCGGTTTCTTAGGCAAATTACTTCCGGTTTACCTTGTGCCTTATTCTACAAGTATTAACGTATAATGATCAATATACATATCACTGTGAATAAACTTGTATATTCCCATAATGTATTTGTTTCTTCCAAGTAATCTTATTGCTTATGTATTTTGTTTGTTTTTGTCTTTATTATATATAAACTTGAACCGGTTTGTTTATCATAGGTCCTTAAGTTCTTTCGGTTTCTTAGGCAAATTACTTCCGGTTTACCTTGTGCCTTATTCTACAAGTATTAACGTATAATGATCAATATACATATCACTGTGAATAAACTTGTATATTCCCACAATGTATTTAAACCTTTATATTCAGACCCGGCTCTTCTTAATGTTGTCATTTGTTAATCACTGG
This sequence comes from Bombina bombina, assembly GCF_027579735.1. NCBI lineage: Eukaryota > Metazoa > Chordata > Amphibia > Anura > Bombinatoridae > Bombina > Bombina bombina. The sequence continues at coordinate 1,382,379,708 of NC_069499.1, forward strand.
ATCGTTTAGATCTTGGAGAATTATCGATTCGTAATTAAAATGGAACATCTTAGGGACAATGTTAACTATAGAGATTATAGCGTAATCTTAGATTGTTAATAAATGTTATGATTTCTTGTAACAGTTTAAAATCTATATGTTTGCATTTATGCGGTATTATCCGCTCTTCATTTTTTGGTTGCCATAGTAAGTTATCATGTACCTTGTGTGTTTAGGGAGATCTGTATGTTTAATCAAACTTCATTCTTTTGAATAGCCGTAGTATGTTATATGCATTTTTTTGAGTTGCCGTGGTAAGTTTATTGTATATAGGGGTGTGTGTAAAAAGGCAGGTTTCTTATTGGTTGAGAGCGGTTTTCCCTCTACCAATAGTGTAAGACTTAGGAATAATAACTATGCGCCTATTTAAAGACGCTTGAATCTCGGTCTTTATAAAATTGATCAGTGTAATAGTGTCACTGATATTGATTCAGTCTATCTGTTTTCTTTGGGAAAACTAGTGAAAGGCTCAACTCTCAGTTATTGCCGCAATATGCTGTATGCATTTTTTGAATTGCCGTAGTATGTTTATGTTTATTGTATCTAGGGAGGTGTGTAAAAAGGCAGTATTCTTATTGGTTGAGAGCGGTTTTCACTCTGCCACTAATATAAGACTTAGGAACAATAACTATGCGCCTGTTTGAAGACGCTTGAGTCTCGGCATTTGTAAAATTGATCAGTATAATAGTATCACTGATATTGACTTGAACTATCCGTTTTCTTAGGGAAAACTAGTGAGAGGCTCAACTCTCAGTTGTTTACAGGAGCTATATAACTCCTAGCATTCTTGCCACCTAGATTTTCTAAGCGCTATAGGCGCTCAATATTCTTACACAAATCTGATACAAGTATTATATTATTAATATTAATAAATGTGTTAACATATGGTTATATGTATTATTACGGACTCATAGTGTCAGTATCATTTTGAGAAAGCTAACATTGATTTTTCTATTAATCGCATCGGGACAGGGCTATTAAAATAGGGACAATCCCAGTTTCGATTGTTATCAGAGGCTGTATGTGACCTGAAATTACTTTTAGTAATATTAGAAAGTATTTAGAATCTATTATAATGAATGACTAAAATTAGTAGCCATTCTTTAGTAAAAGAGACGGACTTCCTATAATAATCTATTCCTTATAATATCAATTTCAATATCAATTTTGGAGAATCTTTATGGGATTTTCCATTTCTAGCAGTTGGGGGAGGCTCTTTGGAGGTTCCCATTTTAATTTGGTCTCACAATTGGCTAATACCTGTAGCACTTAGGGGAGGCTCTTTGGCAATACCAATTCTACATCTCTATACTGATATCTACCACTCCTCACTGCGAGTCTCCTGATTTCTATGTCTTTTAATATTTGGCCAGTACATGTATTCCTAATGGCCCTAGAATTTATGAGAGGCTCTTAAAAATAGAAATGTAAAAATGTCTTAAAAAATAAAATAAATAATAATAAATATAAAAATATAAAAAAATATAAAAAATATATATAAAAATAATAAATAAAAATGTTAATAATTATATGGAGGCTCTTACTCTTCTAATTTTTGGAGTATCAATCTAAATAGTTCAATTGATCCAGATAATATGGTGATTCCTCAATCCTAATCATTCTAGGTTTAATTCAGAAAACTGCTCTAGTGGCTGAGGTGTTTCCTTCTTCCTTATACATTCCCATCTTACTTTAATCAAAAAAAGGGAAATTATCTCCCTATTATGTTTGTAGTGTATTATTTTAATTTAATTATGAATCTAAAATTTGTTTTATAGTTAGTTTATAGTTTTATACGCACTTTACTGACGTATAATTTAAACTGAAGTTCAGATGTTCATGTTTATTTTGAGCTGAGTGGAGCATCTGTTCAAGATGTTCTTAACTAAATCTGATTTGTTTTGACAGATATCTCATTTACGGTTCAAAAGACAATTGATTCTTGACCTACCCTGGACTTAACAGAAGTTTCAATTTAGAGGCCCCAACAACAGGGACCCAATATATGTCAGATTTTGTATGTGGTCATGAGATAGAGAGACCCATTATATATGTTATATTTTATATACCACCATGAGATAGAGAGAGGCGACTGTGATGATTCTTTTTTTTCCTGTGACTTGGAGGTTTCTTTCCAAAAGTCATATCAGATTTGGATGTTTCTTTCCAGAAGTCTTCAATCTTCTACATGTTTGGGAGATCTGTATGTTCTTAATTTAGTAAATGGGAGAGATCTTCTTTATTATTAAGACCTATTGGATGTAGACAATCCATTAGAAATATCCATTTCGATTCGCTAGTTAGTAATAGTTTTTCAAAGTTACCACCTCTCCAATTTTTGGCAACTTTTTGAATTCCCATATATCTTAATGTGTTAGTATTTCCATGATGCTTGGTTGAGAAATGCTGGTATAATGGTGTATCCATATTTAACTTTTCAATCATTAGCAGATGTTCCCGAATTCTGTCTCTGAGGATTCTAGAAGTCTGCCCTACATATTGTAGCCCACATGGGCATTGCAGTAGGTAGATCACTCCCTTGTCATGACAGCGTATCAGATCTTGTATTTTGAATTCCTCTTTGGTATTGTTCGAGTTAAATTTGGTTGTTTTAATCCCACATTTACATGCTTTGCACATGTGAGAAGGGTAGAATCCTTTCACCTTTTTTCCAAACACATCCCGTATTCCTTCAGTTTTTTTCTTTTGAAGGCTAGGTGCCAGTCTGGTTTTCAGATTTTTCGTTTTTCTGTATATAAACCTTGGATTTTCAGGCAGTCTTTCCCCTAGGATTTCATCGTCCTTTAGCAACGCCCAGTGTTTTCGAAAGATGTTCTCTACAATCTCTTTGTTCTCACTGTATTCTGTTACCATAGCTATATTGAGACTGTCTTCAATGGGTTTATCCTTAACCTTTTCTTTGTATTTGGTAAGGTCTTTCCTTTCTGTTTTTCTCACTTCATCTAGTTTTTCATCCAGCATTTTCTCGTTGTAGCCTCTCTCTATGAATTTCTCCTTAATTATTGAAGCTTGTTCTTCCCATTTGGAGGGATTGGAGCAGTTCTTTTTCATCCGTAACAGCTGTCCCTTTGGGATATTGTTCTTCCATCTACTGAGGTGACAGCTCTTTTTGTGGACATAATTATTACTATCCACTTCCTTAAAATGTGTAGATGTTTCCAATCTTCCTTCTCTTACCTCTATTCTTAGATCCAAGAACGTCAGGGCTGTGTGGCTCCATTCATATGTAAACTTCAAATTTACATAGTTTTTATTCATAATTTCAATTGTATACATCAGGTCTTCCAAAGTGCCTTTCCAGATTATAATTATATCATCAATATAACGCCGATATAGGACCAGGTCCGCGCCAGCTGGGCAGGAGTCCCAGAATATTTGCTCCCATTTACCCATATAGAGATTCGCATAACTCGGCGCGAACCTGGTCCCCATGGCAGTTCCACAAATCTGGCGATAGAATTTGCCTTCATTACTAAAAAAATTATGTGTGAGAATGTACCGGATACTTTCCAATATAAACTCATTTTGTTGTAATGGTATATCGGGTTCCTTATCCAAAAAGAACTTTACTGCATCGATACCCTCCTCATGCGGAATGCTCGTATATAGTGACGTCACGTCACATGATGCCAGTATATAGCCATCTTTCCAAGGTAGATCTTCAATGAGGTTCAAAACTTGCATCGAGTCCCTCAGGTAAGAGGGTAATTTCTTAACCAACTTTTGTAAATGTTGATCTATGTATTCCGACAGGTTGCTGCTTAAAGATCCTATTCCGGAGATTATTGGTCTTCTGGGGGGTTTAGTTGTTGATTTGTGGATCTTGGGTAGATGGTATAGTATCGGTATGACAGGATACTTTATATTTAAATAATTAAACTCTTTATCGTTTAGTATCCCCTCCTCATTGGCTTCTTTCAACAAGTCGGTAAGTTCTCTCTTGTATAGATTTGTAGGATTCCCTTTCAGTTCCTCATATGTACTTGTATCGCTTAGCATTCGTCTGTTTTCAGCCTCATAGTCCTTCCTATCCATCACGACAATCCCTCCTCCTTTATCCACGGATTTTATTGTCAGATTCTGGTTCCGTTCTAGCTTCGTGATGGTCTCTCGTTGTTTTCTTGACAAGTTCTGCTTCTTGTGTTTTAATTTTCTTGATCGTATCTCCCTTATCTCTTTACAAACAACAGTTTCAAAGGCTTCTATTGCTGTTCCTTTACTGCTTACAGGATAAAAGGTTGACCTTGGTTTTAGTTCAGTATGTATATACTTGTCACTTGTCCCCTGATCTTCATTTCTCCTGATATTTTCCCCAATTTTCTCTGATTCGGCCTTAAGGAAGAATCTTTTCAACGTTAGTTTTCTGATAAATTCTTTCGTATTTACGAAAGTACCAAATTTATCTAAACCTCTCGATGGGGCAAATGAAAGCCCAAAATTTAGGATTGCTTTTTCGTCATCATTTAGTGTATATGAACTTAAATTGAAGATTCCTTTATCCGTTCCTCTTTTTCCTTCATTGTTGTTTTTCTGTTTGGCCTTCTTAGTCTTTATACCTCCTCTGCTTCCTCTGTGTGTCTTACCCTTGTTTTTGTTGTATGTTGTTTTTCTTTTCCTTTTTGGTGGTGATGTCCCAACTCTAAAAAAGGTTGTGATATGGTTGCTGTAACTGGGATTGCCACTTTTAAGTCCTTGTCTCTTGCTTTTTTGTGTTCTTTCCATTCCTCTAGTCTGTTAGCCTCTTTCTCCGTTCTTTCTTCCATTCCATTCTTTTGTTTGTCATTTCTCTGATATCCTCTTGGAGTTCCATATGGATTATCACCTTCTAGATTATTCTCATAATCTCTATAATGGTTCCTTGGTGGGTCCTGAAAGTTTTTCACTCTGTTTTGGTGATATTCGGATTGGTATCTATTCTCTCTCTGATAATATCCTCTTTCTGCCCCATGTTGGTGACCTCCATATTCACAATCTTCAGGCCTTCTTCTTGTGTCCTGTTCTGGCCCATAGTAATCAAATCTTCTAGAATCATCATGGTGTCTCCTCTCTCTATTCCAATGGTTAGAATGGTCCCTTCTGGTCCTATTCTCCTGATGCCAATGGCTAGAATTCTCCTGATTCCAATGGTTAGAGTGGTCCCTTCTGATCCTATTCTCCAGATTCCAATCGCTAGGGTAGTTATCTCTATTCCTCATATTATATCGCTGTCCCCTGTCCAATCTTTGGATGTAATTTTGTCTTCTATAGAATCTCTCTTTTTGTCTATAAGTGTTATACCCATTGTTATACTGGTAATGATTATGTCGATGATAGGAGTCATAATTACTATGTATATTTTCTATATGTGATTTTTTATTATTCAAATATCTTCCATTTCGAAAACCATCAGAAAGGGTTTCTCTTTGTTCTAAACTTAGGTCAATTGTCTCATTCTTATTAGAAATATTAGAGCCGGGTTTGTGTTTGATATCAATATCCTCTTGAGTGGTCCCTTTTGTTATATCGGTGTCGCCTAATACTGTATTATTTGCTTTTTCTTTATTATTTAGCTCTTTTATCAATTTCTTGGTTTTCTTTTGTATCACATCCTCTTTAATTTTACTTACTTTTTTAACTAAATTTTCTTTTCTATCTGCTATATCCTTTGTTTCTGGCCCTGAGTTCTCTAGGTTTAGGATAATTTCCTCATCTTCCTTTATTTCAAGGTCTATATTAGATGTTAGCATTGATCTGTATTCTATAATAAGTTCTATTAATTTTCTGGAGGTATCAATTAGTATCTGTCTCCATTTTTCGGCAATATTTTCTGACAGCGGGAATGCACATTCTTTATGCACCAATAGCCCTTTTGGTATAATATCTAATTCTAGGCACTTTTGCAGAAAAGATATTTCAGCTTTGTTTTTTACTTCTGTAATCAATAGTTTCTCCAATTCCCTGAAAATCAACTGGATGTCAATTACATCCTCCTCATCTGTGCTTACATTTAGATTAGTTCTATCTTTCACTATTTATAAATCAATTGCTTCCCTTAGATTCCGCAAACTCTCCATCATGAAATATATAAAAATACCGTGGTGCATAGGTGATAGAAAAATTAATATTAATATTAGTACAAACTTGGCTGGCAGCTTAGCGTGACTAGGTGAAAAGATTATAAATGTCTGTGAGAGGTACACTATGCGCCTGCCTAGATCGACCTTGGCTTTGGAAATTGACTCCTAGTAGTCAATAAGTACTAATCAGATAAAGTTTGGAAACCAAAGTGCCACAAAAAGGCTGGGTCTGAATAAATGCTAAATCAATAAAATTACACTTTATTTTAAAACATGCATGGATCCATGTTACAAACCTATAATTAAAATATACATAAAAACAATTTGACAATAGATTAAAATCACATCCAGTATCCTCTTTCTGGTGTCTAGTTTGACCGATTTAGACTGATGTACCAGTCCTTACTAATTAACATATACTTCCTAATAAGAGTTATGTTTGGCTGTTCCTGAGATTAGGGTGATCAATGGTGATGCTTACTTACAATCTGCTAAATTATCAGAAATGTCTGTTGTTAAATGTTGAGTGCATGAACTATACAAATGAGGTGACTGTGTAAATAAAAACTTTATAGTGTGTCCTTCCGTGTTGTGTTTCAATCTATAGTGCAAAATTGGAAATGAAAATGAAAATAACTTCTTTCAGGTGATCAAATTATTTCAACCTGTGAAAAAATAAATGAGAAGGAATAGTAGCAAAAAATTCAAATAGTGTATGAGCTAATTGAACTGAAAAGTGACTTCCACTCAAACACAATCAATCCAATGCAATATCAACTCCAGCATGGTTAAAACAAACAATTGTGTGTGGAATGAAATAGAAATAGAAATATAAGGGCAGATAGCCCAAATCCCAAGCGCTTAGAAAATCTAGGTGGGCAAGAATGATAGGAGTTATATAGCTCCTGTAAACAACTGAGAGTTGAGCCTCTCACTAGTTTTCCCTAAGAAAACGGATAGTTCAAGTCAATATCAGTGATACTATTATACTGATCAATTTTACAAATACCGAGATTCAAGCGTCTTCAAACAGGCGCATAGTTATTGTTCCTAAGTCTTATATTAGTGGCAGAGTGAAAACCGCTCTCAACCAATAAGAATACTGCCTTTTTACACACCTCCCTAGATACAATAAACTTACCACGGCAACTCAAAAAATGCATATAACATACTACGGCTATAAACATAAACATACTACGGCAATTCAAAAAATGCATACAGCATATTACGGCAATAACTGAGAGTTGAACCTTTCACTAGTTTTCCCAAAGAAAACAGATAGACTGAATCAATATCAGTGACACTATTACACTGATCAATTTTATAAAGACAGAGATTCAAGCGTCTTTAAATAGGCGCATAGTTATTATTCCTAAGTCTTACACTATTGGTAGAGGGAAAACCGCTCTCAACCAATAAGAAACCTGCCTTTTTACACACACCCCTATATACAATAAACTTACCACGGCAACTCAAAAAAATGCATATAACATACTACGGCTATTCAAAAGAATGAAGTTTGATTAAACATACAGATCTCCCTAAACACACAAGGTACATGATAACTTACTATGGCAACCAAAAAATGAAGAGCGGATAATACCGCATAAATGCAAACATATAGATTTTAAACTGTTACAAGAAATCATAACATTTAGTAACAATCTAAGATTACGCACTAATCTCTATAGTTAACATTGTCCCTAAAATGTTCCATTTTAATTACGAATCGATAATTCTCCAAGATCTAAACGATCCAGTGATTAACAAATGACAACATTAAGAAGAGCCGGGTCTGAATATAAAGGTTTAAATACATTGTGGGAATATACAAGTTTATTCACAATGATATGTATATTGATCATTATACGTTAATACTTGTAGAATAAGGCACAAGGTAAACCGGAAGTAATTTGCCTAAGAAACCGGAAGAACTTAAGGACCGATGATAAACAAACCGGTTCAAGTTTATATATAATAAAGACAAAAACAAACAAAATACATAAGCAATAAGATTACTTGGAAGAAACAAATACATTGTGGGAATATACAAGTTTATTCACAGTGATATGTATATTGATCATTATACGTTAATACTTGTAGAATAAGGCACAAGGTAAACCGGAAGTAATTTGCCTAAGAAACTGGAAGAACTTAAGGACCTATGATAAACAAACCGGTTCAAGTTTATATATAATAAAGACAAAAACAAACAAAATACATAAGCAATAAGATTACTTGGAAGAAACAAGTTTGCAAAATTAAGTTTTAAGCAAAGCCATTTAGAAATAAGGGTTTTAACAAATGGTATGAAACCGGAAGTACCATGCAACCACTTCCGGTCTACATTGGCCAAATAGGTATAAAAGAGCACCTGTAATTACATATTCCAGTCTTGAAAAAGGTCTAGTATAGACCGAAACGCGTCGACTGGTGAGTTGATTTTCATTTATCATACTTGGGTAAATACTCTCTGCACTATTGTGTCTATTTTTATTATTTTAGGTGCCATTTGGGATTGCCGGGCTTTTGAGGAGACCTAGACAACCCATAACAGCTCATTGGTCCTGCTGTGGTTGCAGGCACTTCCTCTACAAGGATAACCTTCACTAGGAAGATCTATCTATAGATCTTTTCCACAATTCTGCACGTTTAGTTTTTATTTTTGTTTTTAGCAGTGGCCACTGATTCTCAAAGTGTTTATATATATTTTTTCACAAGTGATTATTAATATTTTTTCGCAAGAGACTATTATTATTATTCTTTGTATTTTTTACATTTTATTGCTGGTTTGGATTTAACACTAACATTTGGATTACAACACCTTTTTTAGAAGACTTTTTTTCAATTAGTGACTATCACGGACTTGGGCTATCTGCCCTTATATTTCTATTTCATTCCACACACGATTATTTGTTTTAACCATGCTGGAGTTGATATTGCATTTGGTTGATTTTGTTTGAGTGGAAGTCACTTTTCAGTTCAATTAGCTCATACACTATTTGAATTTTTTGATACTATTCCTTCTCATTTATTTTTTCACAGGTTGAAATAATTTGATCACCTGAAAGAAGTTATTTTCATTTTCATTTCCAATTTTGCACTATAGATTGAAACACAGTCACCTCATTTGTATAGTTCATGCACTCAACATTTAACAACAGACATTTCTGATAATTTAGCAGATTGTAAGTAAGCATCACCATTGATCACCCTAATCTCAGGAATAGCCAAACATAACTCTTATTAGGAAATATATGTTTATTAGTAAGGACTGGTACATCAGTCTAAATCGGTCAAACTAGACACCAGAAAGAGGATACTGGATGTGATTTTAATCTATTGTCAAATTGTTTTTATGTATATTTTAATTATAGGTTTGTAACATGGATCCATGCATGTTTTAAAATAAAGTGTAATTTTATTGATTTAGCATTTATTCAGACCCAGCCTTTTTGTGGCGCTTTGGTTTCCAAACTTTACCCCCTCAAGATATAGTCAGTTGTCCAGGTTCTGAACATAAACAAAACCTAGAATCTGAGCTATATATTTGTTCAACCATAATTTACCTCTTTAAAATTAAGAGCACTCAAATGTATTGTATATTGTTTTTTAGAGGACAAATAGAGCTTTCTTTTAATATCAACTGTTTATATATAAACTATACTTTTATATGAATAAAAGTAAGTGTGATAAATTATGAAATGTTATGTTTTCCAAGCAATTGTACTGTGAATATCATAGTCCTAAAAGACTTTACTGCAATAAAACACACATATTTGTGTTCAGCAATGTTCTACAATTACAACAGTACCCCCCCATATACACATTTTATGGGGTTTCTGGAAGTTACAGAGCAAAATATGGGGCCTGCCCATTTACATGGAAAATTGTCACATTGATTTTCTGGACCTATGTCGCCTTTGAGACATTATGGCAGCCCAGTAATAAAAATTACCCCATCATAGCATCCCATTTGCAAAAGTAGATAACTCAAGGTAATCTTAAAGGGGTATTTTGAGTTGTTGTGTATAGTTAATTGATTATGACCTGAGAGTGATTGGGCTTAACATAAAACATAAAAAGGGTCAGGGCAAGGTCAGAGGATCAATGAAGTCAGGAAGACAGAATAATAAACTAAAATAAATTAGGAACACATACAGAGTCATTTGAATTAAAAGTTTAACTCTGTATGGTACATTTTTAAGCAGTCTGTGATACAGAGGCCAGGAAGAGATGGGCAGGAAGGACAATAGTAACTAGAGTCCTTCTTAAATCCTTTTTTTAAATATTTTATAGCATCTGCATTTTTTCTGGGGTGACTTTTTGCAGTCTGAATGGGGGATCCTAGAGGGAAAATGGCTACCGCAAAGTCTCTGGACATTTTCTGACTGAAATGTGGGAGGATTATTAGGGGTCTGGTTAAACAAAATATTAGATATAATATTTATGAAAATTCTTTTTTGTAGAGCACATACACATTATACACTGCAACCTGAATGACATAAAAGGCTACTTTTTTGTACCAGGTTTTGGTCTTTTGCTGAAGTAGATAGGGCTGTATGCACTGGTCAGCTAAATCTACTCCCCCATATTTTTGGTGTACTCCACAATGCACTTTGGTTTTTGGATCTGTGCATCCTTTTCCTCACATACACTGGCACTGCAGTGTCATCGTGCATTGGAGAGCATGTACACTTTTTTTTTTGTCAGTGTACCGAAGGGCTAGTACCTCATCACGGCATGAACCTGATTTTGTGCCCTTATGTTATTTTTTTCCATATATCAGCTTTTGGGAGAAACCTGTATGACTTTTTTGCACTGGGCTACAGGCTAGGGTTTCAAAATAAAATAAATACTTAAAAGGCTGTATGCTGGTATAATAATTGTCCAGCCATAGATTGTACCCTTTGTTCAGCAAGGGTAGGAGGAGTTCTCACACAATTTTGCAATTTTTGCCAATTGTATCTGGGCATCCAGGTGGATCTAGGAAGCTTTCTTTTCCCTCATAAATACAAAATGCCCAGGTATACCCTGTACTGAATTTGCACTGTTTATAAAATTTTATTCCATAGTGTGACAGCTTGGATGGATTAAATTTCTTGAAAATCAATCTTCTCTTAAATTTCACGAGAAATTCATCTATACAAATGTCCTTGTCAGGAGATTAATTTTATGATTTTTTTTCCAGAAAGGTGCCTTATTTTATATAGCCCCTGTCATGTGAGGGGTTATTTCTGGGAGGGGGGGCACTGGGTATTATCATTATAATGAAGAAACTGCTGAAGCTGTTTGTATCGATTCCTTTTAATAATCCCTGGGAAAAGAGGGGTAGCCAGGATAGGTTTCTAGTTCCAGTATAAAAGAATGCTGGGTTTCTTCACTATTCCAAAATGTTTTAATCTCAGAAGGGTATTGTTTCTGACATACTGAGAGTGGCTGGCATATAAATTTGTTTGAGCAGCTATATTCTCATATACTAAACCAAAAGATGTGCAATGAGTTCTTCACTCTAATCATGTTGTGGTTAAATTATACAGCCCCAGCTCACTTAATAATAATGATTACAATACAGGATCCCATCTCATGCCACAGTTAATGTGAGATATTTAAAAATTGCAGTACTTACTCTCATGCTGAGGGTTTATTATCTGTAAACTCAGCTTTATTCATTGCATGTGGAGAGCTGTCTACAAACACAAGCAACCTGTTGTGCAGTCTCAATAGTGTTGCTACTTCCACCTTGTCTCCAGTTAACAGCTCTGTAATAAGGATTCACATAGAAACCTTAGGTCGTCTTTCACGGGCCAAGTAGCTAATAATTGCCTTTTGCAAATAGACTCAGCGATGGAAGAATAACTGCTCCAAATGTTTTTCTAGACATTGTAGCACTGATATGTCTTCTTCTCTAATCGTCACTGCTCCTGAGTGCTGACTGGATCATAGGGGACTGTCTGAGTTGCTAGACACATCCCCCAACTGGTCCAGCAATCAGGAAGCAATGGGGGAGAAGGAACACACCATAACAGTAAGGACGTTCCATGAAGGGGTTAAAGCTAGTGGCTATGTAAGTAAATAGCTCATTTTTGTTATAGCTGTATTTCCTGGATAAAGTTCTGGTTTCTGGACCGAAACGTTGTGAATAACATTTTTGGTTGGAACTATAACGTGTACAGGGTTTGTGATCCGAGCTGCAGTATCCTATCTAGCCACACTTAGAACCACCCAATTAACTACACTCATTCTTGCTTGTTATTCTATTATTTTAAAAAAATGTCTTTGTTATCAAATTAAGAACCCTAATCTCTAGACATCGCCAATGAGTGAGAGGTGAACTGCTTTGTATAAAAAGTAAGGAAGTGCTCTAGAATGCAGATTCTCAAAGGAGAAAGCACATATGACAGGGTGCATCCTTGCACTGATATTTTTGTTAGCAAATGCAAATAAAACTGATCTACTTCCAGTGTTCTGTACTTTACATTTGCCTCTAGTTTTGTATACATCTTTTCTATTAGTGCAATAAACACATTGCATACTTTGCGACAAACTTACATCTTTAAAGAAAAAACTGTGAGATCTGCAAGAGTAGAATGATTAGACAATACAATGAGACCTGTAAGAAAAATTCAGACATGCTCAAGAAATGCTGTGGTTCAAGCCCATTTGCCAAGGCTGCAAGACTAATTTTACAATATAAAAATTGTGTGCCAGATTTCAAGTGGAGCACTAAGTATCACTTGCTTGTGCGCTGGTATTACAAGTTAATCGCAAATTTGTCAGTTTGCGGGAGCACAATAATTTAGCTCTTCACTTGTAATCTAGCCCAAAGTGTGTTTTTCTTCCTGCATAATGAAAATTAAACCTGTGTTTTTATGCATATCTCTCATTTTAAAATGTATTAATACAATTTTAATATCTACTTAATTAATCTGCAATTGTCTGCATATCTGCAATACTAATTTATTAAATCTATTTTAATGTGTATTTTGATTGTGATTTTTACTTCTTACTGTCAATACATAGGATTTTTTGAAACTAAGTAATTAAAAAATATTGTTATGAAACTCTAAATTCTAAAAAAAATTATAGTCCGTATCTATCATGTCATAGAAGATGAATACATTTTTTTTATTGCATTCCCTCACCTTGAGGTGGCAGTAGAGAGCAGTGAGGACTATCCCATACAGGAAAAGTATTGCATCCAGGACATAGCAGATCTCTGGCTCTTGCATACCTGCAACTTTAAAAAAAAAGTTTTGTTATGTTTTATCTCTTTTCCCAGTTAAACATTTTAAGTTGTAGTTTATTGGAAAATATGATCTAAAAAATATATAAAATATTACAGGGACATGAAACCTAAACATTTTCTTTCATGATTCAGATAGAGCATACAGTTTTAAACAAATTTGTTGACAAGCATACCTTGGTAGGCTCAGCATCTGGGAGCTAGCTGCTGATTGGTGGCTGCACATATATCAGCTAGCTCCCAGTAGTGCATTCCGGCTCCTTTTAAAAAGGAAACAAAGAGAATTAAGCAAAATTGATAATAGAAGTAGATTCAAAAGCTGTTTACAATTGTATGCTCTATCTCAGTGATGGCGAACCTTGGCACTCCAGACTGCACTTCATAGTGCCTAAGCATCATGGGAAATGTAGTTCTAAAACATTTGGAGTGCCAAGGTTCGCCATCACTGCTCTCTCTGAATCGTGAAAGAAAAAATGTGGTTTTCAAGTCCCTTTAAAAGAAACATAAAATCAATAGCTGCTCGAAACCAACACACCGTGCTCATCTCTGTGAACCTAAAATCCAGATTAGCAAAAACTCAAGGTAGCCCTAAATGCAAGAAATCATATTTTTTATGCCTTGTTGCAGGGAAGCTATTCAGTAAATCTATTAACTTCTGTAGAAAATAGAATGCTTCTATTTTTACCCTGAAATTTCCGTCAGTCAACCTTCTTTCTCAATATCCTTTTCTAGATTTAATCTTATTAAAATGCCTTCCCTCTTAAATGATTTACAGGATTTAAACTAACTTAAAGGGCCATAATACCCAAATGTTTAAACACTTGAAAGTGATGCAGTATAGCTGTAAAAAGCTGACTAGAAAATATCTCCTGAACATCTCTATGTAAAAAAGAAAGATATTTTACCTCAAAAGTTTCTCAGTAGCCACCTCCCATTGTAAAGGATTTCTAAGCAGCATATTAGTATGTCTGTCCTGGGACAGCTTAGGGGATGAGCCTTGTGCACTCTCTTATTTCCCTATTCAGCTTACTATGAAATCTCATGAGAGTTAAGTAAAATCTCAAGAGATCACAGTAAAAGAGTTCATGACCTCAGCACTGCTGATGCTGATTGGCTACTGTTCATTTCTTCATTTTTTTTATTTTTTTACCTGCAGCTGGGAGCAGCTGAGTATAACTTTTTACACAGAACTTACTCTGCTGAGCTGAGGAGATTGTGAGGTAAAATATCTTCCTTTTTTACATAGAGATGCTCAGGTGATATTTTCCTGTCAGCTTTTTACAGTTATGCTGCATCAGTTTCAAGAGATTTAGCATATGAGTATTATGTCCCTTTAAATCATCTTAAATATACAAGACTTTTGTGTAGTATTGCAATAAATTAACTGGTTGTGAATAGCTTCTGAATACATTAAAGATATATGAAACCCCAAATTTTTCTTTCATGATTCAGATTGAGTGTGCAATTTTAAACAACTTTCTAATTTAATACTATTATCATTTTTTTCATTCTCTTGGTATCTATTGTTAAAAAACAGGGACGTATACCAGAGCCGGACCATTTCTGGAGCACTATATAGAATTAGTTTTGCAATAATTATATCCATTTGCAAGAGCACTAGATGGTAGCACTATTTCCTGCCATGTAGTGCTCCAGATCCCTAACTAGGTATCTCCTTTATTATTATTATTATTATCATTTATTTGTATAGCGCCGCCAAACTCCATAGCGCTGGGTACAATGATAGGGGTATACAATGACAAAGATCTCCTTCAACACAAGGGTGCGATTTATCAGCTGAGGTGGACAGGGGCGCACATACGCTCCTCTGTCTGCCGCAGCTCGCCTCTGGCGGGCTGAATTCCCTTGAAGTAATTCTGCATTGCTTGAGAGCGCTATTTTGTGCTCACGTGCAATCCCGCCCCTGCCCGCGCACAGCCAATCATGCGCGGGCAGGAGCTGTCAATCTCTAGTACAACCGGGGATATTATATTTCACCACTTTAGAGGTGGCGAAAAATTAGGGAAGTAGTGGTCTGATGACCTCTGCTTGTTAAATACGGTGTGCAGGTTCTCTTGTGAGAACCTGCAGCCATAGTGGGTCGAAAGGCTTGCGAAGCCTTTGATAAATCAAACCCAAAATATCATGGGAACAAAGCAAATTTGATAATAGAAGTAAATTGGAAACGTTTTTTTCAAATTGTATGCTCTGTCTTAATCACAAAATAATTTTTTTGGGTTTCATATGATTTTACCACCTTGCCTGCAATTTATTTTCAAGGGCCAAACTTCCCACACCACTTACCTAATTTGAGGAGCAAATTTGGATTTGATACTGTATTAGACAAAGCTTGAAATTTTCAAGCCAGCTAGTGAAAGATGTATTAGAGTTAGGATTATTTGTCTGCAGTATAATCTTCCAATTCTCATAATTGGAAAACCCACAATTAAATTACTGGAAAAGGGGGCAAAATAAATAATGAAATAATGTTGCAAATAGCTTCTTTTTTTTTTTTTTTAAATAAGCATAATCAAACATTTTATGTTACAGTCATATACGGCTAGATTTGGAGTTTGGCGGTAAAAGGGCTGTTAACGCTCCGCGGGTTTTTTTCTGGCCGCACCATAAATTTAACTCTGGTATCGAGAGTTCAAACAAATGCTGCGTTAGGCTCCAAAAAAGGAGCGTAGAGCATTTTTACCGCAAATGCAACTCTCGATACCAGAGTTGCTTACGGACGCGGCCGGCCTCAAAAACGTGCTCGTGCACGATTCTCCCATAGGAAACAATGGGGCTGTTTGAGCTGAAAAAAAACCTAACACCTGCAAAAAAGCAGCGTTCAGCTCCTAACGCAGCCCCATTGTTTCCTATGGGGAAACACTTCCTACGTCTGCACCTAACACTCTAACATGTACCCCGAGTCTAAACACCCCTAGCCTTACACTTATTAACCCCTAATCTGCCGCCCCCGCTATCGCTGACCCCTGCATTACACTTTTAACCCCTAATCTGCCGCTCCGTAAACCGCCGCCACCTACGTTATCCCTATGTACCCCTAATCTGCTGCCCTAACATCGCCGACCCCTATGTTATATTTATTAACCCCTAATCTGCCCCCCACAACGTCGCCGACACCTACCTACACTTATTAACCCCTAATCTGCCGACCGGACCTGAGCGCTACTATAATAAAGTTATTAACCCCTAATCCGCCTCACTAACCCTATCATAAATAGTATTAACCCCTAATCTGCCCTCCCTAACATCGCCGACACCTACCTTCAATTATTAACCCCTAATCTGCCGACCGGAGCTCACCGCTATTCTAATAAATGTATTAACCCCTAAAGCTAAGTCTAACCCTAACACTAACACCCCCCTAAGTTAAATATAATTTTTATCTAACGAAATAAATTAACTCTTATTAAATAAATGATTCCTATTTAAAGCTAAATACTTACCTGTAAAATAAATCCTAATATAGCTACAATATAAATTACATTTATATTATAGCTATTTTAGGATTAATATTTATTTTACAGGTAACTTTGTATTTATTTTAACCAGGTACAATAGCTATTAAATAGTTAAGAACTATTTAATAGTTACCTAGTTAAAATAATTACAAATTTACCTGTAAAATAAATCCTAACCTAAGTTATAATTAAACCTAACACTACCCTATCAATAAAATAATTAAATAAACTACCTACAATTACCTACAATTAACCTAACACTACACTATCAATAAATTAATTAAACACAATTGCTACAAATAAATACAATTAAATAAACTATCTAAAGTACAAAAAATAAAAAAGAACTAAGTTACAGAAAATAAAAAAATATTTACAAACATAAGAAAAATATTACAACAATTTTAAACTAATTACACCTACTCTAAGCCCCCTAATAAAATAACAAAGACCCCCAAAATAAAAAATTCCCTACCCTATTCTAAAATACAAAAATTACAAGCTCTTTTACCTTACCAGCCCTGAACAGGGCCCTTTGCGGGGCATGCCCCAAGAATTTCAGCTCTTTTGCCTGTAAAAAAAAACATACAATACCCCCCCCCAACATTACAACCCACCACCCACATACCCCTAATCTAACCCAAACCCCCCTTAAATAAACCTAACACTAAGCCCCTGATGATCTTCCTACCTTGTCTTCACCATGCCAGGTTCACCGATCCGTCCTGGCTCCAAGATCTTCATCCAACCCAAGCGGGGGTTGGCGATCCATAATCCGGTGCTCCAAAGTCTTCCTCCTATCCGGCAAGAAGAGGACATCCGGACCGGCAAACATCTTCTCCAAGCGGCATCTTCTATGTTCTTCCATCCGATGACGACCGGCTCCATCTTGAAGACCTCCAGCGCGGATCCATCCTCTTCTTCCGACGACTAGACGACGAATGACGGTTCCTTTAAGGGACGTCATCCAAGATGGCGTCCCTCGAATTCCGATTGGCTGATAGGATTCTATCAGCCAATCGGAATTAAGGTAGGAATTTTCTGATTGGCTGATGGAATCAGCCAATCAGAATCAAGATCAATCCGATTGGCTGATCCAATCAGCCAATCAGATTGAGCTCGCATTCTATTGGCTGATCGGAACAGCCAATAGAATGCGAGCTCAATCTGATTGGCTGATTGGATCAGCCAATCGGATTGAACTTGATTCTGATTGGCTGATTCCATCAGCCAATCAGAAAATTCCTACCTTAATTCCGATTGGCTGATAGAATCCTATCAGCCAATCGGAATTCGAGGGACGCCATCTTGGATGACGTCCCTTAAAGGAACCGTCATTCGTCGTCTAGTCGTCGGAAGAAGAGGATGGATCCGCGCTGGAGGTCTTCAAGATGGAGCCGGTCGTCATCGGATGGAAGAACATAGAAGATGCCGCTTGGAGAAGATGTTTGCCGGTCCGGATGTCCTCTTCTTGCCGGATAGGAGGAAGACTTTGGAGCACCGGATTATGGATCGCCAACCCCCGCTTGGGTTGGATGAAGATCTTGGAGCCAGGACGGATCGGTGAACCTGGCATGGTGAAGACAAGGTAGGAAGATCATCAGGGGCTTAGTGTTAGGTTTATTTAAGGGGGGTTTGGGTTAGATTAGGGGTATGTGGGTGGTGGGTTGTAATGTTGGGGGGGGGGTATTGTATGTTTTCTTTTACAGGCAAAAGAGCTGAACTTCTTGGGGCATGCCCCGCAAAGGGCCCTGTTCAGGGCTGGTAAGGTAAAAGAGCTTGTAACTTTTTAAATTTAGAATAGGGTAGGGAATTTTTTATTTTGGGGGTCTTTGTTATTTTATTAGGGGGCTTAGAGTAGGTGTAATTAGTTTAAAATTGTTGTAATATTTTTCTTATGTTTGTAAATATTTTTTTATTTTCTGTAACTTAGTTCTTTTTTATTTTTTGTACTTTAGATAGTTTATTTAATTGTATTTATTTGTAGCAATTGTGTTTAATTAATTTATTGATAGTGTAGTGTTAGGTTAATTGTAGGTAATTGTAGGTAGTTTATTTAATTATTTTATTGATAGGGTAGTGTTAGGTTTAATTATATCTTAGGTTAGGATTTATTTTACAGGTAAATTTGTAATTATTTTAACTAGGTAACTATTAAATAGTTCTTAACTATTTAATAGCTATTGTACCTGGTTAAAATAAATACAAAGTTACCTGTAAAATAAATATTAATCCTAAAATAGCTATAATATAAATGTAATTTATATTGTAGCTATATTAGGATTTATTTTACAGGTAAGTATTTAGCTTTAAATAGGAATCATTTATTTAATAAGAGTTAATTTATTTCGTTAGATAAAAATTATATTTAACTTAGGGGGGTGTTAGTGTTAGGGTTAGACTTAGCTTTAGGGGTTAATACATTTATTAGAATAGCGGTGAGCTCCGGTCGGCAGATTAGGGGTTAATAATTGAAGGTAGGTGTCGGCGATGTTAGGGAGGGCAGATTATGGGTTAATACTATTTATGATAGGGTTAGTGAGGCGGATTAGGGGTTAATAACTTTATTATAGTAGCGCTCAGGTCCGCTCGGCAGATTAGGGGTTAATAAGTGTAGGTAGGTGTCGGCGACGTTGTGGGGGGCAGATTAGGGGTTAATAAATATAACATAGGGGTCGGCGATGTTAGGGGCAGAAGATTAGGGGTACATAGGGATAACGTAGGTGGCGGCGATTTGTGGTCGGAAGATTAGGGGTTAATTATTTTAAGTAGCTTGCGGCGACGTTGTGTGGGGCAAGTTAGGGGTTAATAAATATAATATAGGGGTCGGCGGGGTTAGGGGCAGCAGATTAGGGGTACATAAGTATAACGTAGGTGGCGGTCGGCAGATTAGGGGTTAAAAATTTTAATCGAGTGGCGGCGATGTGGGGGGACCTCGGTTTAGGGGTACATAGGTAGTTTATGGGTGTTAGTGTAGTTTAGGGTACAGTAGTTAAGAGCTTTATGAACCGGCGTTAGCCAGAAAGCTCTTAACTCCTGCTTTTTTCAGGCGGCTGGAATCTTGTCGTTAGAGCTCTAACGCTCACTGCAGAAACGACTCTAAATACCAGCGTTAGAAAGATCCCATTGAAAAGATAGGCTACGCAAATGGCGTAGGGGGATCTGCGGTATGGAAAAGTCGCGGCTGTAAAGTGAGCGTTAGACCCTTTAATCACTGACTCCAAATACCAGCGGGCGGCCAAAACCAGCGTTAGGAGCCTCTAACGCTGGTTTTGACGGCTACCGCCGAACTCTAAATCTAGGCCCTAGTGTTTTAAGTCCCTTTAACGACTTCCTTTCAAGTTAGCTATATACTGTATATGTTGAAAATAAATTCCCACAGAACATCCATTAGATTGCCTGAGTCAGACCATTTAAAATAAAGTACATTTTTACTATTAATGCAATATCTCTTTGTAGTATTAGGTATTTTGTATTTCCATATGAACCAAGGGTAAAAATCACTAAAGCACCCTCCAGTATCACCAATCCCTATATTATTGTGTGAAGCTTATTCACTAAAGAATTGTGACATGAGTATAATTTAGTGAATCAGCTACAGATAATAAAATACAAAACTAGTGAAAATAGATAGAATGGTGAAACTAGAGAGACAGGAGGTTTGTTTGTTTTTTGTGTGAGAGATTTGCCTAGAGTGTTTGTTTATTTTCTGGTGGGCAAATATTGTTTTCTGCATCTAGATCACTGCCAATATCATACACAATGACACAAGTTATCAGATGAAGCCATATGGAGAAATACATATTTACCCTAAGTAAGTCTGAATTAAATCAGGAAGGGATGTCTAGTTGTGTGTTTCTATTTTGGTTTGGGTGAATGATTTTAAAAACATTTCTACTTAAATATAATCATATCAGTAGTTTAGTCCTATTTAAATACTTCATTTTATTCCTGCTGGAAAATATCACATGCAATAAATCTATTACTTTATTACAAATTGTATGTGCCTTATAAACTCATTTGTGACCAAAAAGGACCCAGAACTAGTTCACCACAATTTCACTAAATATATCTGAAAAGGCATAGTATAAATTGAAAATCTCTGTTTCAGATGCTTAAATTTTCTCCCTGGATGACAAAAAAGTTCTTATTGGTGGACAGTGACAAGCCTCACAAGCATAAAAATATCAGTACAACTATTTTACAAAAAAAAACAAACATGTTTTATTGTGTGGGAAAAAAGAAACAATTTAAAAATGCATTGCATGCAGTAGTAATCCATATTTAAGATGAGAGAAAATGTATCAAAAAGGAAATCAATAAATAATTACATCAACGTTTTCAAAATTAATGTAAGATCCTATGGTCTGATTTTTAAAATCATTGTTACAGTGTTCTCAGCTTTATTTTAAACTCATTTTATCACATCTCAGCATAGGAATACACAGATCAGAAAAACAAATAGAGTCAATTTGTTGCCTCAAAATGTAATAGTTTGACCATAAAGAGACATTTTTTTCTTTATTACTTCTAAATGAGGGAATTGAAATGTATTAATTTTAAGTAAAAATGAAATGGAAAAAAACCCTCTGTGTCTCTGTTAGACTTACTCAACTCCCTCATGTACCCACTGTTAGACTTACTCAACTCCCTCATGTACCCACTGTTAGACTTACTCAACTCACTCATGTACCCACTGTTAGACTTACTCAACTCACTCATGTACCCACTGTTAGACTTACTCAACTCACTCATGTACCCACTGTTAGACTTACTCAACTCACTCATGTACCCACTGTTAGACTTACTCAACTCACTCATGTACCCACTGTTAGACTTACTCAACTCCCTCATGTACCCACTGTTAGACTTACTCAACTCACTCATGTACCCACTGTTAGACTTACTCAACTCACTCATGTACCCACTGTTAGACTTACTCAACTCACTCATGTACCCACTGTTAGACTTACTCAACTCACTCATGTACCCACTGTTAGACTTACTCAACTCACTCATGTACCCACTGTTAGACTTACTCAACTCACTCATGTACCCACTGTTAGACTTACTCAACTCCCTCATGTACCCACTGTTAGACTTACTCAACTCCCTCATGTACCCACTGTTAGACTTACTCAACTCACTCATGTACCCACTGTTAGACTTACTCAACTCACTCATGTACCCACTGTTAGACTTACTCAACTCACTCATGTACCCACTGTTAGACTTACTCAACTCACTCATGTACCCACTGTTAGACTTACTCAACTCACTCATGTACCCACTGTTAGACTTACTCAACTCACTCATGTACCCACTGTTAGACTTACTCAACTCACTCATGTACCCACTGTTAGACTTACTCAACTCACTCATGTACCCACTGTTAGACTTACTCAACTCACTCATGTACCCACTGTTAGACTTACTCAACTCACTCATGTACCCACTGTTAGACTTTACATAAATTGCTGCTTTCTCAGTGATACCAGTTTTCTCAAGCATATACAATGCAAACATGATTTTATATTAAAAATACAAATGCATGAATTAATTATAAAACAATTTAAATGTCTAAGGGGCAAATTATCAAGCGCCAAATGGACCGCTGCACCATAACTTGTCCGTCTGCTCTGAGGTGGCGGACAGAAATCAATCCGAACGAATACGATCGGGTTGATTGACACCCCCTGCTAGCGGCCGATTGGCCACGAATCTGCAGGGGGCGGTATTGCACAAGCAGCTTGTGCAATGATAAATTGTGCAAGTATGAGGTATTGTTGAATCAAATGTATGTTTTAAATAGAACAGTAATATGGCAGCAGTGTTTGTAATAATGTTTTTAACAGTTATACACTTTAAGCAGTAGGGGCAGCATATAGTGCACAAGACACAGAGGCATACTCCTGAACCTACACTGGTTGTGTATTTTTTTTTAAATAACATACTTTAAAAAAAAATAATAGAAGTACATTTGATAACTGAAGTACACTGAAGGCATGCTCTATTGGAATCATGAAAAATGAATTTATGACTTTTATGTCCCTTTAATTTTTCACACACCTTGCTTGGTCGTAAGCTATGACAATTTTAAAAGAAATATATGGCCCAACGGATGGTTCATACCTTCAATTATTATAGAGCAGGCAATTAGGCAGTGGTCAGTATAACATCAGAATAACAATCCTCTTTTTAAAAAAAAAAAATGATTTTAAAAATGAGTATTAGAAATGTAACATTTTAGTTCATTTAAAATCGGTCAGGGCTGCACAATATGTTTGAATTCAGCCTTTTCTCTTAACCATTAATAGTGATTCATGTTATGTATTCAATATATAATTTAACACAATTGTCCTAAATGTTTAAAATTATAGCTCACAATTAAAGGCAATACATATCTTTGAAACCCAAAATGATTGATTAACAGGAGTAGAATATGATTTCACACGGATTATTCTAGTTTTAAATATTTTCCCCATATTTTAGTGATTTTAATAAAAGTTATGTTTTTACATTTATCAAGCCTCAATTAATCTGGGCATAGAGCGCTTATAAAGCATCCTTGGTTTGGAATCTCTTTTCTTTACATTTCTGATATATCAATTGATGCACAGCACCACTCCCTAACATATAATATAATTAACTAGTTGATTTTGAGACACTGAACTAGCATTATTTACCAGGTATATCATTTGTGAATTTGCCTTTATATTGCCGTTGTTTAGTGTATTTTTATAATTAATCTTTAAACAATAGGTATGGAATGAAAACACACATAATGTGTGTGTGTGTGTGAAAAAAAGCAGTGCAAGTAGCCAAAGTCTAAGGTGTAGAATTTGAACACTCAAGAAACCTATTTTATTTGTGCCCCAAATGCTTTTGAATACCTTCTTTTAATTTGGTTTTTATTGCATATACAAATGGATTGGAATGAGATTAAATTTGAAAATAACACAAAAAAGTCATTATGGAATCCTAACAGATTGGAATTGGGGCCAATGGTTTGTTAGCTATTATTTAAAAAAAAAATATGAAAAACAGAAAAGGAAAAAAAAAAAAAAATTTACTTTAATACATTTAAAAGTAAAAAATACATTTTATTTATTAAACAGGCTATTTTTTTTTTTTTAAATAATGCAAAATATCAAAGAAGAAATCCCCTAAGCACTCAAAGGAAACTATACTATCAAAATCTCACTGATCCACAGAACTAATATAATAAATATGTTCTCTAAAACATAAATTATTCAAGAGAAAAATAAAATAAAACAGTTTAAAAGAAATCAAAAGCACCTGGTGAGCCCAGAGCCTAATCCCCCAGCACAAATAAGTACACAATTATAACCTGGGAAAAAGCACAATATGGGTAACTATCCCCATTATAGTGTGTGACACGAAAAAAAGATCCCTCTCACTGACCTATCTGTAACTATTAAGTACTCCGCACTGGAGCCAAAAGGGAATGGCAGTCTTCCTAGCCTTTCATATCACCCCGCTGTAATTATTTATAACATTCTGGGTATTCCCCTGCTACTAATAAATGAAAAGGTAATATCAAATATAAAAATAAATCCTAAGGGCCTTTGACAAAACTGTATGCAAAAGTGCATCAGGCTGTCCTTGTAAGTCCAGTGCCTTCCATGGCCTGTTTATAGATTTATTTTTATATTTGATTTATTAAGGGATATAATTGTGTACTTATTTGTGCTGTGGGATTAGGCTCTCGGCTCACCAGTTGCTTTTAATTTATTTTAAAGTGCTTTATTTTATTTTTCTCTTGAAAAAAAGTTATGTATTAGAGAACATATTTATACTGGTTATGTGGATCAGTGAGATATTGATGGTATAGTTTCCATTGAGTGCTTATGAGATGCTTCTTTCCTATCTTTGATTTTTTGCATTTACTTGTCTGCATCCCGCACTGCCCTCGTGGGCAATACTTTTTGTCCACTAGGGATTATTATTGGTCAACCACCTTTTTTATTTGCGACAGGCTGCGAACAGTACCAATATTTTATGATTTAGATGGTAAGAATGACAATGGGAGTTGGTTCTTGAATGGTCAAGATTATTTTTACAAGTCAGCAACTTACCTGTTCCTTGGACTCTTGAAAGAAGCAGGGCAATTGGAATAATCCACATCACAATAAGAGAGCTCACGCAGTAGGGAACCAAATGGCCTCTCTGCACGTCAGGTTTTTTTTTCTGTTCTCCAGTCGCTTTGGAGAGTTTCAAGAAGTGGCAGCAAGTGTT
The DNA here is from genome assembly GCF_027579735.1 of Bombina bombina. Classification (NCBI taxonomy): domain Eukaryota; kingdom Metazoa; phylum Chordata; class Amphibia; order Anura; family Bombinatoridae; genus Bombina; species Bombina bombina. Next base: position 1,382,404,805 of record NC_069499.1, read on the forward strand.
AATGTCCAAAACCACATAGGATGCAACGTCTACTCATAGCCCAGCCCTCAAATTCTTACTCTAGATGTTGTGTGCTTAAGGCAGATATTTCTCTTTGCACAGAGTTTTGTAATATAAGCAGTACATTATTACAGCAATTTCCCTATACACAGTTTATAAGGGGGAAATACAAATTCTAAAAATAAATAATTTATTAAGAATCTGTAATTACTTAACCTTTCAGTTTTGTTATACAACTTCTGCATAACACAGGCAGTTTTTCAGCCTTAAAATGCTGGAAAAGCTGTCTAAGTAACTGAAAATACATTGAATTTTTTATACTACACATATTGAACATTTTGTGGGAAATTCAATTGTTCTTTTAAAGGAACATAAATCCCCAAAGCTTTCTTTCATGATTCTGATAGAGCATACAACAAGTTTAAAAACGTTATGACTTTGTTTTTAGTGTATTCTTTATTGAATATATTTTATTTAGTTTACTCTGCTTTATGACATGTGTATCCTCTGTTTCAGTAATTACTCATGTCTACATACAAATTATAGGCGTTGCAATTAAAAACCTAATTAATAACATGCAGTGCACACAATGATAAAGCTTCCCCTTTTTATTTGTGATTTTTTTTTCTTTTTGTATTTTAAAGGGAGACTGAACCCAAAATTTTTCTTTCATGATTCAGATAGAGCATGCAATTTTAAGCAACTTTCTAATTTACTCCTATTATCATTTTTTCTTCATTCTCTTTCTATTTTTATATGAAAGAATGCATCTAAGCTTTTTTTCTTGGTTCAGAACTCTGGACAGCAGTTTTTGATTGGTGGGTGAATTTATCCACTAATCAGCAAGGACAACCTAGGTTGTTCACCAAAAATGGGCCGGCATCTAAACTTACATTCTTGCATTTCAAATAAAGATACCAAGAGAATAAAGAACATTTGATAATAGGAGTAAATTAGAAAGTTGCTTAAAATTTCATGTTCTATCTGAATCACAAAAGAAAAAATTTGGGTTCAGTGTCCCTTTAACTGTAATCTGATTCCACCTAAAACAGTTTTTACTGTACTGCATAAAAGCAAATCCCCTTAGGGGGTAAATAAGCTATTTAGTGTCAATATTAGACATTTAAAATGTTTTATAATCAATGTATTTATTTGTATTTTTAGGTAAAATATTTATTTATTGATTCACAACAGCGGAAGAAAAAAACACAAAGCAAGATAAATATATATAAGGCAGAGTAAGCATCAGATCATAACATACATATATCTCTTCATCATCATATGATCAGCAATTGTCCTGTCCTAACCATTAAAGGAGGAGAGGAATAATACCTCAAGCCTCCATAGGAAGGAGACCAGAGGTGACCCCCTGTCCATTCAGGTAAATCCCCCACTACATGTTTGAGTAGCTAAACTTAATGCTGTTCTATTAGTGGTTATTAACCTATTTCTCTCCTTTGTAGATTTACGTAAATGGGGGTCTCTTCCTCCCTCCTGATGAGAAGTCTCAATTCCCATCTTGGAGGCACTTCCTCAGGAGACCTATCACCGAGAGCCCCGTCTCTAACTCTGTCCTACATATACATCTTACCTCTGGAATTTGCCATGTGTTCAGATAGTGAAAATTTACACAATAAACAAGGAACCAAACATTTTTAACAAATAAAACATTTTTTAAAAATTATTTAAAACTTTGGTGGTTTGTTTATGTGGTTATCTACTCCCTAAGCGACTTAAGGCTAATGAACTCCTCAAGGAGTGGGTGGAAAAGCCCCTACTACAACCCCCTCCTGACCTCTAAGATAAACATTTGGATTGATAGGATCCAGCCAGAAAGCAGAACAGAGACTCCTCAACTCTTACTGATGTTGCCCTCTCCATTTTGCATAATCCAGAAGTACCAGACCTTGGTAAACTGCTCCCTGCTCCCCGTGATTGTGGCTACAAGCTCTGACATGCGGTATGTATGTTCAATTTTATTTAAAACTTTTTGCCACTCTGGGACCCCCACCTTCCAATGTATAGCAATACAGATTCTGGTAGCTGTGCTTAACGTTTTGATAAACGTATTAATTGCTCCATTGAATGAGTCCATCCTCTGATTGAGGAGAGCTTGGGCTGCATTAAGGGAGATAGGGTCTTGTAAGATCTCACTCAACATCCCGGTAGTTTATCCAATATCACCCTAACCCTAGGACAGTCCCACCACATGTGAAGATAACCTCCCTCCTGACCACAGCCTCTGTAGCAAAGCTTCATGCCCCCACTGGAGAAGTGGGAAGCTCTTACTGGAGTAAGGTACCATCTGAAGACTGTTTTTTTATACAGTTCTCCTTTAGATCCGCACTAATCAACCCTCTCCCTGAATCCCTAAATATTTGAGACCATTCCTCTCTGGGTATAATTAAGCCTGTGTCTGCCGTCCAGCTATCTACCAGTGGGGATGTAACGATATAAATATATCCAGTCAGGTTAAATATTTATGTTTAAATCTGTGCTTATAAATTTTAGGATATATCAGGAGTTTCCTGTAATTTTGTTTGTTACACCTTTCTTTTGTTAAAACTATTTGGAAGTAATAACTAATAAAGAGAGGTGTTTTTTATAGTAAAAGTATCCAGCAAGGCAAATAAGCAAATCTCTTATGGAAAGAAATGATAAAAACTGAGCAAAGGTATGTCCGGAGTCTGACTGATATACTGGAGAGTATTCAAAAGAAAAGTTCACAGAGTTAAGTTATTTCAGTAATAATAATGTCCGGTAAGTACGAATCCTCCTGATAGTGATGCGAGTTGTAACCGCTGATCGTTGCAGTGAGAGATGCGCCTTGTTTCTGTGGCGTCTGACATCAGAGAAGGTGAGATGGCGGAGTGCCGTGAAGCAACCTAGTAATACTTAGGAGAGATGGTGAGTGAAATTACCTTCAAATGCAGTACAAGTCACAACTCACAACTTTAGTAGAAATATCCAGTAGCAGGTTTGGGTAGTTGCTGAAGAAGTTAGTTGAACGGAGTTAGCTACAAACACAGTGAGACGATCCGGTATTGTACAGGTGAGAGGTGAAATGAAGGCGGCAGGAATTAAATTTCCAATGTGGAGCAGGAAGTATCACTGTAGAAACTGGTAGCAGGTTATATTTGAGTCACAATATTTAGAAATAAATATCGTAGTAGAGGAGCTTAGTTGAAGTAACTACGAAGGAGTCAGACAAAATACTAAGCACTGAATGAGAAGTGAGCAGGTGTTTTGTAAGGGGCGTATGTGTTTGATTGGCTAAAATCCTTAAAGGAACATATTGCATAACAATATCCTGACAGGACCCCCTCTTCAGGCAAGCTGTCCCACAGCTTGAGGTCGCGGACGATCGGGAAATCTCCAGTGGAACTGAGCCATTTTGGTAAATGTGTCAATGACGACTAGAATAGTAGTGTAAGTCTTGGATGGTGGAAGTTCAACAATAAAGTCCAGAGCAATCTGTTGCCAAGGTTTTGTAGAAGTGGGTAAATGCATAAGTAATCCGTAAGGAGCTTTCCTGTCTGTTTTAGAGATTTGGCAGATAACACAAGAGTTTATGTAATCGTAAACAGTTTGCAACATATTTGGCCACCAGTACTTTCTTCTGAGTAGGTCTACAGTACGTTTTACACCTGGATGTCCAGCCATAGGTGAATCATGATTCTGTTCTAATAATTGAATCCTGAGTTCTTCGGGAATGTAGAGAGTATCCTTATAATAAAATAACCCATCTTTACATATGAGGTCTTTATATATACTTGGAGGTGATAAATCAGTATATTTTTGGACCTCCTTCAGAAACATGGTGGTGAACCCTATGAACCGTTCAGTAGGTATGATGCATGCCGGTTTTTGAGTTTCGCATTGTGGTGTGACTTGTCTTGAAAGGGCATCTGCTTTTCCATTTTTGTAAGCTGGTCTGTAAATTATTTGGAAATCAAACCGGGAGAAATATAAACTCCAACGTACCTGTCTGCTTGACAGGGTTTTGTTGTTTTGCAAGTATTGTAAATTTTTATGATCTGTGAAGATCAAAATCGGATGAGATGCTCCTTCTAAGAGATGTCTCCAGAATTCAAGCGACTTACGAATAGCAAGTAACTCCTTGTCTCCTATTGCGTAGTTCTTTTCAGCGGTAGACATCGTTTTAGAGAAAAATGATATGGGATGTAACGGAGCTGTAGGTGAATCCTGTTGTGAAAGAACTGCTCCTATGGAGTGATCAGAAGAGTCAACCTCAAGGACGTATTGTAAGTTTACATTGGGGAACCTGAGAATTGGAGCAGTAGTGAATAATGTCTTTAATAAATGAAAAACGCTGGTATGCGTTGTAGTCCACTTAAACGGAACAGTAGAACCAGTAAGCTGAGTGAGTGGACGAACAACCTTAGAAAAGTCTTTTATAAATTTTCGATAATAGTTTGAGAACCCCAGGAATCTCTGTAGTTCTTTTCTGTTTGTGGGAGTAGGCCAATCCTTTACTGCCTCTACTTTTTCAGTCTGCATTTGTATACCTGATGGTGAGATGGTATAACCCAGAAAAGATATTGTAGTATTATGGAAAGAGCATTTTTCCGGTTTGGCATACAATTTATGTACTCTTAAACGTGCTAGGACCCATCTGACATGTTTGATGTGTTCTTCTAGAGTGGCAGAATATATTAGTATATCATCTAGATAGACCACCATGCACACGTCCAGCAAATCACGGAAGATGTCATTAATGAAATGCTGGAACGTGGCAGGGGCATTACATAGCCCAAATGGCATCACCAGGTATTCAAAAAGTCCGTAACGGGTCCTGAATGCAGTGAGCCATTCGTCACCCTCTCGTATCCGTATCAAATTGTATGCTCCACGGAGGTCAAGTTTTGTAAATATGGTAGCATCAGTCAGTCTTTCTATTAACTCAGGTATGAGGGGTAAAGGATAGCGATTTTTCACTGTACATTTATTTAGTTCTCTGTAATCTATGATGGGTCTTAACGTCTTGTCCTTGTTAGTAACAAAAAACATACCAGCGGCTGTTGGAGAGGTGGAGGGTCTTATAAAACCCTTACGGATATTCTCTTGTAAATATTCTTTGAGATGTGTAAGTTCGGGTTGGCTCAATGGGTACAAGTGTCCTACTGGTAGAGCTGATCCTGGAATTAATTCAATTGGACAATCATAGACGCGGTGTGGTGGTAAGGTCTCAGCTTCAACCTTACTAAAGACATCTTCAAAATCATTGTAGTAGGAGGGCAAATTTAATGCATCATTAGTAGTATGTAATATTTTTTGGTGAGGAAAACATGTATTTTTACAGTAAGATGAATTAAAAGAAGGTTCTAAAGTTTCCCAGTTGATAGTAGGATTATGCAGCTGCAACCATTGGAGACCTAAAACAATAGGGAAATGAGGTGATGGAATTATATCAAATGTCAAAATTTCAGTATGACCTGATACAGTTGTAATAAAAAGAGGAACTGTGTGATGAGTGATGGGACCTGTGACCAGTGTGGAACCATCAATAACTCTAAGAGAAACAGGCATATTCTTTTTAACAACAGGAATTTTATTGTTAGCAACATAAGTGGAGTCTATAAAGTTTCCAAAAGCTCCGGAATCAATTATGGCGTTGGTCATCAGTCTGTTAAGGTCCCACTGTAGTGAAAGAGACAGATTGCAGTAAGTTTGGGTTAATTCAGAATTGTGTGACTTATATAAATAAGTAGACTTACTCTTTTTATTCTTGTGGAGAGTCGGACAGTCACTAACTGTATGGTTGGGGTTGGCACAGTACATGCATAATCTCTGCGATCTACGTCGTAATCTTTCTTCTGCTGATAGTGGTCCTCTCAACACACCAATTTCCATTGGGGTGCTTCGATCAGTGGTAGTACTGGGTTCTGAGGATCTAGGGAAGTATTGTGTTTTCTGCTGTACCTCAGTGTGTTGCCGCTCAGCCTTCCTTTCACGCAACCTGCGATCAATTTGTGTAGCCAATTTCATTAACCCCTCTAAAGTGTCTGGCAATTCCGTGCGAGCAAGTTCATCTTTTAAATTGTCTGAAAGACCAAGTCTAAATTGATTCCTAAGAGAAATTAAACTCCAGGAGGAATCTGTAGCATACAGTTTGAACTCACTTATATAGTCTTCAACTGGTTTCTTTCCCTGTTTCAATTGTCTCATCTTTGTCTCTGCTGATAACTGAATATCAATGTCAGAATAAAGCTCATCCATTGCATGAAAGAAATCAGTAAGTGAATTTAATACAGGTGAATTTGATTCACAGAGCTGGTCTGCCCATGTTCTAGGTTCAGCCTTTAAGTAAGAGATAGTAGTTAAAACTTTCACACGGTCAGTGGGGTATGTTTTAGGTTTTAAACTGTACAAAAGACCACAGGCATTTTTAAATTGTCTGTAATGTTTTCTATCACCAGTAAATATTTCTGGTAAGCAGACTTGTGGTTCAGGAGATGTGCTGTGCTGCTCTTTAGAATCCTTAAGTAATTCTCTTAACACTTGATTTTCTAATTGCAGATCTAAAATGGCTTGTCCCATCTGGTCCACCTTTTGGGATAAATTATGCACAACCTGGGGAAGATTTGTTTGTTCCATGTTGTGTATAAACACTCTTTATGGCTTAGTATTATGTAACGATATAAATATATCCAGTCAGGTTAAATATTTATGTTTAAATCTGTGCTTATAAATTTTAGGATATATCAGGAGTTTCCTGTAATTTTGTTTGTTACACCTTTCTTTTGTTAAAACTATTTGGAAGTAATAACTAATAAAGAGAGGTGTTTTTTATAGTAAAAGTATCCAGCAAGGCAAATAAGCAAATCTCTTATGGAAAGAAATGCTAAAAACTGAGCAAAGGTATGTCCGGAGTCTGACTGATATACTGGAGAGTATTCAAAAGAAAAGTTCACAGAGTTAAGTTATTTCAGTAATAATATTTGAGACTCTGTATGTATTTCTTCAATCGATTCTACCATAAGAAGATTAGATGAATAAAGTTACCTAATGTCCGGTAAGTACGAATCCTCCTGATAGTGATGCGAGTTGTAACCGCTGATCGTTGCAGTGAGAGATGCGCCTTGTTTCTGTGGCGTCTGACGTCAGAGAAGGTGAGATGGCGGAGTGCCGTGAAGCAACCTAGTAATACTTAGGAGAGATGGTGAGTGAAATTACCTTCAAATGCAGTACAAGTCACAACTCACAACTTTAGTAGAAATATCCAGTAGCAGGTTTGGGTAGTTGCTGAAGAAGTTAGTTGAACGGAGTTAGCTACAAACACAGTGAGACGATCCGGTATTGTACAGGTGAGAGGTGAAATGAAGGCGGCAGGAATTAAATTTCCAATGTGGAGCAGGAAGTATCACTGTAGAAACTGGTAGCAGGTTATATTTGAGTCACAATATTTAGAAATAAATATCGTAGTAGAGGAGCTTAGTTGAAGTAACTACGAAGGAGTCAGACAAAATACTAAGCACTGAATGAGAAGTGAGCAGGTGTTTTGTAAGGGGCGTATGTGTTTGATTGGCTAAAATCCTTAAAGGAACATATTGCATAACAATATCCTGACAGGGGAGGAGTCCCTTCTCTTTGCCTCCTGTAGGGCCATGTATATAATGGAGATCATCTTCTTTTGTCTAAATGGGGTAGAACAAATACGCTTGTGCAGGCCACAGGGAGCAGTATGCATTTAAGGCCGAGGCAATTTGAAGGTATAAGAACCATTGTAGCTTCTCTGGTTGGATTATCTCTTGCAACTGAGTGTATCTTTCCCCCTTCTAGAAAGTCTGCTACCCTATATAGTCCTTTGTTAAACCACTTCCCAATTTCTTGATGTACGTCTCTGTGTAACAAAAGCTTCATTGTGATTGCTCCTGATCTCTGACAAATCAATGCCAATGTTCCCGTTAGGGACCTCCATAGTTTAAAGAAACAATCAGTTACACTAAGGGTGTGTTACTACTAGGGGGCGCACAGGACCCTATATGATTACTATGTAAATAGGCTAAGAGAGAAAAGAACAAGAAATTACATGTAATAACTAGAATGAAATATACTATATGAAATGATGTAAACATATAAGAAACAATTCTTATAAATATGGGACTATGAGAAACATAGGATACAACACAAATAATAACAAATACAGTAATAAGATATTCCTGAAAGGATCTTATCTGGAAATGCTGTCTTCTTCTGCAATGTTATATAGATGGTAAATGTCCCAATTGGGGTGGGATTAGTCCCAAATGATGAATGTGATCAAATACCAGGATGATCAATGATCAGGAACACAGATGATGACTGGAGTCAGCTGCTTTGTCAGGGAAATCAGGATCTAAGAGTAAGTTTTCTCTGTGAAAAAATCACAAAAAGACAAAGGCGCCTCCTGGTGTAATACAGTTGGTGAAAGAGATTTGTTAGGTTATCAAAAAGGTACTCACAAGTGGAGCAGCACCCAATTGTGCTAAATCAAACAGACTGGGATCTCACAGTGTCCCAGCTCACTGACACTGCAAGGAAACTGGTTTCTCCAACGTCTTGCCGGACTGATAGAGCTCAGACTCTCACAAAGAGGTTTAAATAAAACCAAATTTTATTAATAAAATAAAAATCTCAGTGTCTCATGACACTATATATTAAAATATATTGCTTGTTCTTTGAATACCTAGTGTCATGAGACACTGAGATTTTTATTTTATTAATAACATTTGGTTTTATTTAAACCTCTTTGTGAGAGTCTGAGCTCTATCAGTCCGGCAAGACGTTGGAGAAACCAGTTTCATTGCAGTGTCAGTGAGCTGGGATACTGTGAGATCCCAGTCTGTTTGACTTAGCACAATTGGGTGCTGCTCCACTTGTGAGTACCTTTTTGATTACCTAACAAATCTCTTTCACCAACTGTATTACACCAGGAGGCGCCTTTGTCTTTTTGTGATTTTTTCACAGCGAAAACTTGCTCGTACCTCCATAGTTTAGCCATCTCCTCTGTCACTCTGGATCTATAATATTGTCTGCCGTGTGTCTGTGCGCTGTCCCATAGAATATCTGCCGGACTCTCAAATCCTCCCATGTCTCCCATGTCTGCCTCTATACTGGTCCAGAGGATGTCTTTATTGTTATTGCCTAATAAGGATGCCTGGGATTATCTAGCAGCCTGGTAATTGTCAATCACATTCGGGTAACCCACACCTCCCAACTGTCTGTGTAATCTTAAAGTGTATGATGCTATGCGGGCCTACCTATCCCCCCTCAAGAAGGTGTTGATACTTGATTGCATCTTGTCCAAATCTAATTTGGGCCTAGTCAATGTCAAAAGAACATCGTCCGAAAATAGAGATAGCTTGTGTTTTTCAGTTTAACCCCTGAAATCTCAGTATTCCTGATGCAGGCTGCAAGCGGTTCAATGCAAAGCGCGAACAGCACCGGGGACAGGGGGCAGCCCTGCCGCCTAATGCTCAGGATATCAATGTTTCTGGATTGGAAACCAGCGGCCCTCACAACAGCTGTTGGGGTGAAGTAAATGCATCTTAATGCCTTTATAATGTTCCCCTCAAACCCCATCTCAAGCATGACAGTTTCCATGTATCGCCAATCTATCCTGTCAAACGCCTTCTCCACGTTCAAGAAAAGGAGCAGAGAAGGCGTTTTAGTCCCCACCAAGTAATCTACCAATGTTCTTCTAACATTATCAGGGGCCTCCCTCTCTTTTACGAAGCCTACCTGGTCTGCCGCCTACTGTTCAGGATATCAATGTTTCTGGATTGGAAACCAGCGGCCCTCACAACAGCTGTTGGGGTGAAGTAAATGCATCTTAATGCCTTTATAATGTTCCCCTCAAACCCCATCTCAAGCATGACAGTTTCCATGTATCGCCAATCTATCCTGTCAAACGCCTTCTCCGCGTCCAAGAAAAGGAGCAGAGAAGGCGTTTTAGTCCCCACCAAGTAATCTACCAATGTTCTTCTAACATTATCAGGGGCCTCCCTCTCTTTTACGAAGCCTACCTGGTCTGGATGGACCAACCTCGGGACAATAATCTTGATACAATTGGCCAGAATCTTAGTTAAAATTTTAAGGTCCTGGTTGATCAATTAAATTGGTCTATAACTTTGGCACCTTTCTAAATTCTTACCCGCCTTAGGGATGACCACTATCTTGGCTCTTAATATATCTGTGGGTGTATCCCCTCCTTTCATTATATTATTACAATACTCTTGTAGATTTGGGACCAATTCTGTCTTGAATATTTTTTTTAATACTCCCCCGAGTACCCATCTGGTCCCGCCACTTTACCTGGCTTTAGCTCCTTTATGGCTAATATTATTTCCTGTTCTGTAATTTCTGCATTGAGTCCCTCAATCTCCTGGGGGTCTAATTTTTCAAACTAGCTGTCAGTAGGAAAGACTTAAGTCGTTCCCTCGTGTGTGGGGACCACTTCACCTTCCGACCATCATATAGGGAGGCATAGTAGTCTGCAAAAGTGTCTGCTATTTCTTGTGGGTGCGAAGTACTCGTACCTTCTGATTTCTGAATGACCGGGATAGAATTTTTTTTAATTCGTTCTCTAAGCTAATGTGCAAGGTATTTGTCTGGTTTATTTGAATATAGGTAATAATGTGCCTTCTGCATATCGACTACCCTTATTGAGGAATCCTCTAGGATTTTAGCGAGAGTATTCTTTTTGGTTTGGAGTAGCTGGAATACTTTACTAGAAAGAGAGCGCTGGTGTTGTCTCTCCAGCTCAGCTATTTCAATATGTAGCTTATCTATCGTGGCTCTACAATTTTTATTGGCTATCGACTTTTCTTTGATTAGTAATCCCCTAAGGAAAGGTTTGTGTGCTGCCCATGCGTTAATTGCCCCTGTCGTTCCTTTATTCAGTTGCCTGTGATATTTTGAGATGTGTCGGTTGGTGTTAAAGTATGGATGGATCAAAATTCCATGAACGTTGTCTATGGATATTCAAAATACCCATCAACTCCAACTGAACCCAGGAATGGTCCGACCAAACACAGGGCTGAATCGAAGACGACGTGATATTTGGGTTCAACGTCTGATTAACAAAGATATAGTCCAGTCTGAATTATGTTTTTTGGGCACTTGAGTAAAAGGTATAATCTGTAGTAACCCCATATAGAGCTTCTCAGGAGTCCAATATATTATGCATAGCTAGGTAGTCTTTAATTGTCTTTATTTGACCATTATGCCTATGCTGCTTACTAGTTAGATTTGTGGCCGCTTTAGTAGTATAGGGGGCGAGGGAAATGTTAAAGTCTCCCGCCAATATGATTCGGGTTTGGGACCACTGAGTCAGCAACTGGGATAGAGTGTGAAAAAACCACTCCTGCTTCTCATTAGGGGCATATACATTGCAGATAGTGACTGGAGTGTCTTGGATACGGCCTTTTACTATAAGGTACCTTCCCAGTGAGTCTGAGACTAGTTTGTCAGTGCTAAATTGTAGGGATAGGCTAATAAGGATGGATACTCCCCTTTTTTTCGAATCAGTGGTTGAGTGGTAGGCCAGATTAAAATTCTTAGCCCAATATTTAGGCATTATTTCTTTAGTGAAATGGGTCTCTTGTAACATAATAATGTCTGCTCGTGCACTAATGTACTGAGTCAATGCTGTTCTTCTTTTAATATCAGTATTGAGCCCTCTCACATTATGTGAGATAATTCTAATAGGTTGTGTCATAGTGAGTGAATCTTAAGGGCGCCCTCTCTGTTCATGCCCCCCACCCTTTTGAAGTAGAACCACAGACCACCACTGAAAAGCTAACCAAGCATGTAAAACATTAACGTCCCATGAAATTTTTGAGAAAGTTTGTAGTGATCAGACACAGCACCTTAACTCAACGCAATATTACAATAAATTTGTGGGGTATAATCCCATCTATTAGTGGATGAGACAAATCATTCTGTCTTTACATAGAGTTCCCATCCATAAACTAGACTCTTCAACAGTCACATCCCTTATTTGGTAATCTTGCCTCTACTAGGCTCTCTTCTTAGACCTCAAAGAGTCCTGTTTTAGTGAATTAAGTCTAACTTTGTGTCATGTGGTGGCCTAACACAGTGAATGTATACTTATCTGGGTAGCGTCCATCCAGGTTAGTGGAGCAGTGCGAAGGAATCACACTCCATTGACAGGATAAGGGGGTTCTCTCAGCTCTTCTGCTTCTTCTTAGGGATCTTTGTCCAGCTCTGTCTTTGCGGGAGGCTTCTAAAATTGTTGGGCCCCTCAGCGCCTTTTCCCTGCGTGGCGGATGCCACTAGGGGAGGATCCAGCCCCAGGTGGTTGCATATATCTGGAATGTCTTTTGCTTCCCGCAGGGTGTAAGTAATCCTAGAGTGTAGTATATGCAATGCAATAGGGAAGCCCCAACTATAGGTGATGTGGTGTTTCTGGAGTAAGGTCGTGAGAGGCTTCAAGGCGTCCCTCCTCTGTAGAGTCCTGGAGCAAAGATCCTGATAGAATTAAATCACTGACCCCTGGAATTTAAAGGTCAGATTTTGTCTGGCAGCTGCTAAGATTGCTTCTTTTTCCCGGAATCTGAACATGCGGACAATGACGTCCCGGGAAGGGGCATCACCTTTGGGTTTAGCTCGTAGAGCTCTATGAGCTCTCTCCATCTGGAACATGTTCATCTCCACTACTCCTGTGATAGCTTGGAAAAGTTGTAATAGAAAGTTCTCCAGATTAGTTGCCATGACCTCTTCAGGAAACACTAACACCCCCCTAAGTTAAATATAATTTTTATCTAACGAAATAAATTAACTCTTATTAAATAAATTATTCCTATTTAAAGCTAAATACTTACCTGTAAAATAAACCCTAATATAGCTACAATATAACGAATAATTACATTGTAGCTATTTTAGGATTTATATTTATTTTACAGGCAACTTTGTATTTATTTTAACTAGGTACAATAGCTATTAAATAGTTATTAACTATTTAATAGCTACCTAGTTAAAATAATTACAAAATCCGAAGTCTTCATCCTATCCGGGCAGAAGAGGACATACGGACCGGCAGACATCTTCATCCAGGCGGCATCTTCTATCTTCTTCCATCCGGCACGGAGCGGGACCATCTTGAAGCAGCCAACGCGGAGCCATCCTTCTTCACCGACGGACTAACGACGAATGAAGGTTCCTTTAAATGACGTCATCCAAGATGGCGTCCCTCAAATTCCGATTGGCTGATAGGATTCTATCAGCCAATCGGAATTAAGGTAGGAAAAATCTGATTGGCTGATTGAATCAGCCAATCAGATTGAGCTTGCATTCTATTGGCTGATCGGAACAGCCAATAGAATGCGAGCTCAATCTGATTGGCTGATTCAATCAGCCAATCAGATTTTCCCTACCTTAATTCCGATTGGCTGATTCAGCCAATAGAATGCAAGATCAATCTGATTGGCTGATTCAATCAGCCAATCAGATTTTCCCTACCTTAATTCCGATTGGCTGATTCAATCAGCCAATCGGAATTCGAGGGACGCCATCTTGGATGACGTCATTTAAAGGAACCTTCATTCATCGTTAGTCCGTCGGTGAAGAAGGATGGCTCCGCGTCGGCTGCTTCAAGATGGTCCCGCTCCACGCCGGATGGAAGAAGATAGAAGATGCCGCCTGGATGAAGATGTCTGCCGGTCCGTATGTCCTCTTCTGCCCGGATAGGATGAAGACTTAGTTAATAACTATTTAATAGCTATTGTACCTAGTTAAAATAAATACAAAGTTGCCTGTAAAATAAATATAAATCCTAAAATAGCTACAATATAATTATTCGTTATATTGTAGCTATATTAGGGTTTATTTTACAGGTAAGTATTTAGCTTTAAATAGGAATAATTTATTTAATAAGAGTTAATTTATTTCGTAAGATAAAAATTATATTTAACTTAGGGGGTGTTAGGGTTAGACTTAGCTTTAGGGGTTAATACATTTATTAGAGTAGCGGCGAGGTCTGATCGGCAGATTAGGGGTTAATAAGTGTAGGTAGGTAGCGGCGACGTTGGGAGGGGCAGATTAGGGGTTAATAAATATTATGTAGGTGTCGGCGATATTAGGGGCAGCAGAATAGGGGTACATAGGGATAATGTAGGTGGCGGCGGTGTGCGGTCGGCAGGTTAGGGGTTAAAAAAATGTATTATAGTGGCGGCGATGTGGGGGGGACCTCGGTTTAGGGGTACATAGGTAGTTTATGGGTGTTAGTGTACTTTAGAGCACAGTAGTTAAGAGCTTTATGAACCGGCGTTAGCCCATAAAGCTCTTAACTCCTGACTTTTTTCTGCGGCTGGAGTTTTGTCGTTAGAGTTCTAACGCTCACTTCAGCCAAGACTCTAAATACCGGCGTTAGGAAGATCCCATTGAAAAGATAGGATACGCAATTGGTGTAAGGGGATCTGCGGTATGGAAAAGTCACGGCTGGAAAGTGAGTGTTAGAACCGAAGGCTACAGTGTCTCCAGTAAACCAGCATTTAAGGAGAAATTGGTCTTTTTTTTGCTACACGCTTGCTATCTGTAGCGATGCCCTCTGGATGACGACCTTTTGGAGCCACAAGCTGGTAATATGGAGGATAATGAGTAACTTACAGCTTGCATAATGGCATGGTAACTTTGTCTTCCTTTTTCCTCTGGAAAGTCACTGACTTTTTCTGGCTTTATGGCAGGATTAAATGGACGCTAAAGTGAATGCTATAAAGGGAGCACACTAAGACAACCTTTATTTATACTTGCTTCACAAAAGAACTGAAAGCGTACCTGCATTGAACTGCAATATTTATGACAGCAAATTCTACCTTCTTAATAACGATTCATGTTATATGTCCATACACTTTCCGTTTGGAAAAGCACTGAAATATACCACTTTATATGTGGTTTTTTGAATGATGTATTCTGTTTAATTAAAAAAAATGATTTGCTGAAATCCCTGTCTTTTGTGTAGCAACTTATTTAGTTTCTACCGTTCTTCCTTTTTAAATTTATTTATCAAGTTAGTTTAAGGGTCTGCACATTTCTTCCTTCATATAAGGTTAAAAGACCCAAGGCAAAATTTAAACCTGGGTCAACTATATATTTTATAGATTGTGTGAGCCTGATTCCCTTACAACTTTATATATATTATTAATTTTAATGTTACGTTTAATGTATATATAGTGTCTCATACCTTTTTCTTAATAATACTCTTATCCGCCACGAACTCTGTGTATAAATGTACCATGTCATTTGAAATAGCTCACAAACCAATGTTTATCAATGTTGACAAATATGAATAACTTTTAAATTCTTTCACATAATGTCAAGGGGTTTAACATTCCCTAGAAACACAAAACACAATGGAGTATGTATAATGATTAACAAAGGAATCCCCTTTAAGGTTAACTCAATCATTAAAGATAGGGAAGGGAGATACCTGATTGTTTCTGGGATTCTACGTCACAAACCTATTACCCTAGCCAATATCTAAGCGCCTAGCTTGGACTCTCCCCGTTTCTTCCACCATATCTGTAAACATTTTTTAGAAACCACTAAAAACAGCCTGGTTGTTGGTGGGGATTTTAATGTCGCTTTAGATCCTACTATTGACTGCTCCAAAGGAAAATTGTCGGTCCCCAGCAAAACTTTGCATTTAATAAAGTCCCACCTGTCTACCCTTGCAATACACGATACCTGGCGTATACACCACCCAAACACTAATGACTACACCTTTTATTCGCATCCTCACCAAAATTATTCTAGAATAGACTATCTGATAATTGATGTTTCTAGCTTATCGCAAGTTCTTTGCACAGAAATACACCCTATAACCTGGTCGGATCATGCCATGATTAGCTGTACTTTTAGTTTTCCCACACATGCACCTCTAACGAGAACTTGGAGATTAGATGAATCTCTCTTGAAAGACCCCTTAATACAAATACAATTAGCCAAGTCTATCGAAGATTATTTTGAGCTAAACAATACTGCCCACAACATATATGGAATGCCCATAAATACGTTCTCAGAGGTGAACTAATAGCTTTGAAAGCAGCCAAAATAAAACAACAGCACATCTACTTAACTTCTTTACTGGCCGACCTAAATAAGTTCCAAGAAATACATAAAGTTTTTACTAAAAGACCGCTCCCTCCTTGAAAGTCTAAAACATAAAAGACTACAACTTTATTGTTACCTAGGGACTGAGGCCAAATGCAATGCACTATTTCTCAAAAAAACCTTCTATGAGGGTGCCAATAAACAGGGGAAACCCCTAGCTAGACAACTTAGAAAAAAACCGCTCAACCGATACATTTTACATATTAAAGATGATGGGGGAAAGACTGGTACACGTCAACAGATATTGCGGACAATTTTAGACAATATTATGAATCACTATGTAATTTGAAACAAATTCATCCTCCCCCAACAGAAATAGCTATACAAAATTACTTAGCTCTATTATACCTACCCAGGATAACTGAGGAACAGAGAGATGATTTAGATGCACTCTTCTCAGCTGAGGAGATCCAACTAGCAATTAAATCCTTAAAAATAGGAAAGTCCCCAGGTCCTGGTGGTTTCAGTAATGACTACTACACCTCTTTTAAAGATCTCTTAACACCCCACCACCTAGCCTACTTTCAAAGTATAGATGAGCACAAAAGATTTCCTCCCTAGCCCTGCAAGCTAATATAACTTTGATACCAAAACCAAATAAATCTAATTTACTTATCCCAAACTATAGACTGATTTTGTTGTTGAATTCCGATATAAAAATCTTTGCAAAAATCATAGCTAATAGGCTGAATTTAATTCTACCCAAGATTATACACCAGGACCAGGTGGGCTTCGTCCCTTACCATGAGGCTAAGGACAATACAGTACGTAACCTTCACCTGATGTGGTTCGCCAAATCAAAAAATATTCCCTCAATCTGGCTTTCTACAGTTCCCAAAAAGGCCCTCGACCATGTCGGATGGCCTTTTTGTAGAAGCAACACTACAAGCTTTTGGGTTGGGTGATAAAATACATAGAATTTTTGCACTCTACAATAAACCCAGCACAAGAATAGCCCTTAATGGAATCTTATCACAACCACTCCAGATAGCGAACGGCACCAGACAAGGCTGCCCTTTATCCCCCCTGCTTTTCATATGTCTCATTAAGGCTCTGGTGACTAAGATTAAACAAAAACATACAAGGCCTATGTATAGAGGGAGAATATAAGATGTCACTATTCACAGACGACATCCTTTTCTTTCTTACAGATCCGGTTAAAACAATCCCCCCTTTCTGAGAGAGCTAGAGTTATTTAACAATTTACTCCTATAATCAAATTTTCTTCATTCTCTTGGTATCTTTATTTGAAAGAATGTAAGTTTAGATTCCCATTTTTGGTGAATAACCTGGGTTATTCTTGCTGATTGGTGGATAAATTAATCCACCAATAAAAAAGTGCTGTCCAGAGTACTGAACCAGAAAAGAAGCTTAGATGCCTTCTTTTTCAAATAAATATAACAAGTGAACGAAAAAAAATTGATAAGAGAGATCTCTCAACCAGGACTAGGAAAAATCTCTTCTGGTTAGGCAGGATTACTACTATTAAAATGAATGCCTTTCCACGATTGTTGTATATCATGCAAACCCTCCCTATTCCCCTTTATAATAACTATATTTCGCAGATACAGCAATTATTTGGTTCATTCATTTGGAACAGGCGTCCTCCTAGGATAAATAAACTCACTTTGTCACGTTCTACGGCCCAAGAAGGTCTGGGTGTCCCCGACATTGACTCCTATCGAAGGTCCATATTCCTTCAAAGAATTCTTGTTTGGAGAATACACAAAGACCATAAGAGATGGATTTTACTAGAAGAGAATCTAAATTTAAATTTTAACCTCCCTTCTATCTGTTGGCAGCCAAAATGTCAAATCCTATACAGACAGATCAGTAGTCCAATTACCAAGGAAACATTAAACATGTGAGATAATACCACTAAGACAAATCCATACCTTTCTTCATGCCCAGGTCCATTGACATCAATCCTTCACAACTATTATCTTTATTGTCGCTAAATAGAAATTCAGGGGCTTATAATGCTAATAGAGAGGTCTCAATTATGCACCTTACAATCAATGAACAGATGTGTACTCAAGAACAGCTGGTTGACAGGGGCCACACCTGGGCCACCAACTAGTTCCCTTACAGGAGAGTTCACCAATATGTCGCAACCCACCAACATTACATAAACATGTATCGTTCGCTAAAATGGAAAAATTGTTTACCTCCACACCCCCATTAAACATAGTCTCTCACACATCGCTCCATTGAGGTTTGGGAGGGTGAGCTGGGGTTGATTATCACACCCCAAACAGCTACTAACATTTTTCACAACACAAAATCCGCCTCCTCATCGGCCTCCATCAGAGAGATAAATTACAAAATATTACATTTCTGGTACTTGACCCCCAAGAGGCTTCATAAATTGTTTCCAAAAACTAACAATCGTTGTTGGCATTATGGACATGTAGGTAGTAACATGAGTCATATGTGGAGGTGGTGCTCTCAGATAAATACCCTGTGGTGAAATATAATTGAGGAAATAGAAGGCATTTTTCAAATTCTCCTTCCATTGGATCCTCTAGTGTGGTTGCTAAATAAGTCTTTTCAGACAGCTATTAAAAAACATAATTTATGCTTACCTGATAAATTTATTTCTCTTGTAGTGTATCCAGTCCACGGATCATCCATTACTTGTGGGATATTCTCCTTCTCAAAAGGAAGTTGCAAGAGGATCACCTACAGCAGAGCTGCTATATAGCTCCTCCCCTCACTGCCATATCCAGTCATTCGACCGAAACAAGACGAGAAAGGAGAAACCATAGGGTGCAGTGGTGACTGTAGTTTAATTAAAATTTAGACCTGCCTTAAAAGGACAGGGCGGGCCGTGGACTGGATACACTACAAGAGAAATAAATTTATCAGGTAAGCATAAATTATGTTTTCTCTTGTTAAGTGTATCCAGTCCACGGATCATCCATTACTTGTGGGATACCAATACCAAAGCTAAAGTACACGGATGATGGGAGGGACAAGACAGGAACTTAAACGGAAGGAACCACTGCCTGTAGAACCTTTCTCCCAAAAACAGCCTCCGAAGAAGCAAAAGTGTCAAATTTGTAAAATTTTGAAAAGGTGTGAAGCGAAGACCAAGTCGCAGCCTTGCAAATCTGTTCAACAGAGGCCTCATTTTTAAAGGCCCAGGTGGAAGCCACAGCTCTAGTAGAATGAGCTGTAATCCTTTCAGGGGGCTGCTGTCCAGTAGTCTCATAGGCTAAGCGTATTATGCTCCGAAGCCAAAAGGAGAGAGAGGTTGTCGAAGCTTTTTGACCTCTCCTCTGTCCAGAGTAAACGACAAACAGGGCAGATGTTTGACGAAAATCTTTAGTAGCCTGTAAGTAAAACTTCAAGGCATGGACTACGTCCAGATTATGCAAAAGACGTTCCTTCTTTGAAGAAGGATTAGGACACAATGATGGAACAACAATCTCTTGATTCATATTCCTGTTAGAAACCACCTTAGGTAAAAACCCAGGTTTGGTACTTAGAACTACCTTGTCTGAATGAAAAATCAGATAAGGAGAATCACAATGTAAGGCAGATAACTCAGAGACTCTTCGAGCCGAGGAAATAGCCATCAAAAACAGAACTTTCCAAGATAAAAGTTTAATATCAATGGAATGAAGGGGTTCAAACGGAACTCCCTGAAGAACTTTAAGAACTAAGTTTAAGCTCCACGGGGGAGCAACAGTTTTAAACACAGGCTTAATCCTAACCAAAGCCTGACAAAATGCCTGGATGTTTGGAACTTCTGCCAGACGCTTGTGCAAAAGAATAGACAGAGCAGAGATCTGTCCATTTAAAGAACTTAGCTGATAAGCCTTTGTCCAAACCCTCTTGGAGAAAGGACAATATCCTAGGAATCCTAACCTTACTCCATGAGTAACTCTTGGATTCACACCAATAAAGATATTTACGCCATATCTTATGGTAGATTTTCCTGGTGACAGGCTTCCGAGCCTGTATTAAGGTATCAATGACTGACTCGGAGAAGCCACGCCTTGATAGAATCAAGCGTTCAATCTATATGCAGTCAGTCTCAGAGAAATTAGATTTGGATGATTGAAAGGACCTTGTATTAGAAGGTCCTGCCTCAGAGGCAGAGTCCATGGTGGAAGAGATGACATGTCCACTAGGTCTGCATACCAGGTCCTGCGTGGCCACACAGGTGCTATCAGAATCACCGATGCTCTCTCCTGTTTGATTTTGGCAATCAGTCGAGGGAGCAGAGGAAACGGTGGAAACACATAGGCCAGGTTGAAGAACCAAGGAGCTACTAGAGCATCTATCAGCGTTGCTCCCGGGTCCCTGGACCTGGATCCGTAACAAGGAAGCTTGGCGTTCTGGCGAGACGCCATGAGATCCAGTTCTGGTTTGCCCCAACGATGGACCAGTTGAGCAAACACCTCCGGATGGAGTTCCCACTCCCCCGGATGAAAAGTCTGACGACTTAGAAAATCCGACTCCCAGTTCTCTACGCCTGGGATGTGGATCGCTGACAGGTGGCAAGAGTGAGACTCTGCCCAGCGAATTATCTTTGAGACTTCTAACATCGCTAGGGAACTCCTGGTTCCCCCTTGATGGTTGATGTAAGCCACAGTCGTGATGTTGTCCGACTGAAATCTGATGAACCTCAGTGTTGCTAACTGAGGCCAAGCTAGAAGAGCATTGAATATTGCTCTTAACTCCAGAATATTTATTGGGAGGAGTTTCTCCTCCTGAGTCCACGATCCCTGAGCCTTCAGGGAGTTCCAGACTGCGCCCCAACCTAGAAGGCTGGCATCTGTTGTTACAATCGTCCAATCTGGCCTGCGAAAGGTCATTCCCTTGGACAGATGGACCCGAGAAAGCCACCAGAGAAGAGAATCTCTGGTCTCTTGATCCAGATTTAGTAGAGGTGACAAATCTGAGTAATCCCCATTCCACTGACTTAGCATGCATAATTGCAGTGGTCTGAGATGCAGGCGCGCAAATGGCACTATGTCCATTGCCGCTACCATTAAGCCGATTACTTCCATGCACTGAGCCACTGACGGGCGTGGAATGGAATGAAGTTCAAATGAATGTATATCTATCAGCGCCACAATAATACCATACAAGCTATATCTGATATAGGCGGAGTCTCCCAACCAGACTCCAAAAGTTAAGAGTAAAATGAAATGCCAAGATACAGCGCTACACTACCCTCAGATGAGGGTTGGGTTGCTAAAGATGGTGTCCACGACTAGGAATGTGTATACATCAAGGTTAATATATAATATTGTGTTACACAAAGAATATATATAAAACCATGTGAAAAAGTACTTAAAAGGTAAAAGATTAAAAACAAAATATATATATATATATATATATATATAGGATGTGATATTAAAATGTATTAAACAAACATTTTATTAACATAAACTGACAGTTAAAAATACAGTTAAAAATAGATTCAACAATCTAATGGATTGCCCCATACAATGTCCAAGAAGTTATGTCCTATGTAACATACAAGTGTTTAAGTCCCATACCAAAATGTCCAAAGCAAATGTTCAAGGTTAATATCCAAAAAAAAATAAAAATAAAAATGATAATATGTCCAAAGTTGGTGTAAAAATCAAAAAGGTGAAAAAATGTAAAAAATATAAAAAATATATTAAATATTTTTTGAAAAGATGAAAAAATGAATAAAAATATATAAAAAATATATGAGTTGTGATCAGCAACCCATATGGAAGGAATATAATATATGTGATAGTGAATAATTCTCGTGAGGTGTACACCTAAAAAGTGTGTATATAAAAGGGTGTGGTAAAAAATGTGTCATAAAAAATGTGTCATAAAAAAGGATTCAAAATCCTGGTGAAATAAATAAAGTCCAAATTGCTCCAAAAAAATGTGTATATAATTCCAAGTATTCCAAATGTGAGTGTAGAAAGTGCTGGGTTGATGTTCCTCTTCTTAAAAGGTTATCAAATGTAATGGGATATCCTCCTGTACCTAAAAAAGTGTACAGAAAATAGACATAGTGCAATAAAATCACCCTAGGAAGGAGACTCTAGTGAGTGGTGATAGAGAACTCTTTTCCACGTTCACTTTCCACCCATGCGACCTCAGTAATGCCAGAACTATCTCTGTATGAGACTTGGCCATTTGAAAGCTTGACGCCTGTATCAGGATGTCGTCTAGATACGGAGCCACCGCTATGCCTCGCGGTCTTAGAACCGCCAGAAGTGAGCCCAGAACGTTTGTAAAAATTCTTGGGGCAGTGGCCGACCCGAAGGGAAGAGCTACAAATTGGTAATGCCTGTCTAGAAAGGCAAACCTTAGGAACCGATGATGATCTTTGTGAATCGGTATGTGAAGGTAGGCATCCTTTAAGTCCACTGTGGTCATGTACTGACCCTCTTGGATCATGGGTAGGATGGTCCGAATAGTTTCCATTTTGAATGATGGAACTCTGAGGAATTTGTTTAAGATCTTTAGATCCAAGATTGGTCTGAAGGTTCCCTCTTTCTTTGGAACCACAAACAGATTTGAATAAAATCCCTGTCCTTGTTCCGTCCGCGGAACTGGATGGATCACTCCCATTACTAGGAGGTCTTGCACACAGCTTAGGAATGCCTCTTTCTTTATCTGGTTTGCTGATAACCTTGAAAGATGAAATCTACCTTGTGAAGGAGAAGCTTTGAAGTCCAGAAGATATCCCTGAGATATGATCTCCAACGCCCAGGGATCCTGAACATCTCTTGCCCACGCCTGGGCGAAGAGAGAAAGTCTGCCCCCCACTAGATCCGTTTCCGGATAGGGGGCTGTTCCTTCATGCTGTCTTGGGGGCAGCAGCAGGCTTTCTGGCCTGCTTGCCCTTGTTCCAGGACTGGTTAGTTTTCCAGGCCTGTCTGGAATGAGCAACAGTTCCCTCTTGTTTTGAAGCGGAGGAAGTTGATGCTGCTCCTGCCTTGAAATTTCGAAAGGCACGGAAATTAGACTGTTTGGCCTTTGATTTGGCCCTGTCCTGAGGAAGGGTATGACCCTTGCCTCCAGTAATGTCAGCAATAATTTCCTTCAAGCCAGGCCCGAATAAGGTCTGCCCCTTGAAAGGAATGTTGAGTAATTTAGACTTTGAAGTCACATCAGCTGACCAGGATTTAAGCCATAGCGCCCTACGCGCCTGGATGGCGAATCCGGAATTCTTAGCCGTTAGTTTAGTCAAATGAACAATGGCATCAGAAACAAATGAGTTAGCTAGCTTAAGCGTTCTAAGCTTCTCAATAATTTCATTCAATGGAGCTGTCTGGATGGCCTCTTCCAGGGCCTCAAACCAGAATGCCGCCGCAGCAGCGACAGGCGCAATGCATGCAAGGGGCTGTAAAATAAAACCTTGTTGAATAAACATTTTCTTAAGGTAACCCTCCAATTTTTTATCCATTGGATCTGAAAAAGCACAACTGTCCTCAACCGGGATAGTGGTACGCTTTGCTAAAGTAGAAACTGCTCCCTCCACCTTAGGGACCGTCTGCCATAAGTCCCGTGTAGTGGCGTCTATTGGAAACATTTTTCTAAATATAGGAGGTGGGGAAAAGGGCACACCGGGTCTATCCCACTCCTTGCTAATAATTTCTGTAAGCCTTTTAGGTATAGGAAAAACGTCAGTACACACCGGCACCGCATAGTATCTATCCAGCCTACACAATTTCTCTGGAATTGCAACTGTGTTACAGTCATTCAGAGCAGCTAATACCTCCCCAAGCAATACACGGAGGTTCTCAAGCTTAAATTTAAAATTAGAAATCTCTGAATCAGGTTTCCCCGAGTCAGAGATGTCACCCACAGACTGAAGCTCTCCTTCCTCATGTTCTGCATACTGTGACGCAGTATCAGACATGGCTCTAACAGCATTTGCGCGCTCTGTATCTCTCCTAACCCCAGAGCTATCGCGCTTGCCTCTTAATTCAGGCAATCTAGATAATACCTCTGACAGGGTATTATTCATGATTGCAGCCATGTCCTGCAAGGTAATCGCTATGGGCGTCCCTGATGTAATTGGCGCCATATTAGCGTGCGTCCCCTGAGCGGGAGGCGAAGGGTCTGACACGTGGGGAGAGTTAGTCGGCATAACTTCCCCCTCGACAGAACCCTCTGGTGATAATTCTTTTATAGATAAAGACTGATCTTTACTGTTTAAGGTGAAATCAATACATTTAGTACACATTCTCCTATGGGGCTCCACCATGGCTTTCAAACATAATGAACAAGTAGGTTCCTCTGTGTCAGACATGTTTAAAGAGACTAGCAATAAGACTAGCAAGCTTGGAAAGCACTTTAAAACAAGTTTACAAGCAATATAAAAAACGTTACTGTGCCTTTAAGAAACACAAATTTTCCCAAATTTTGAAATAACAGTGAAAAAATGCAGTTACACTAACGAAATTTTTACAGTGTATGTAATAAGTTAGCAGAGCATTGCACCCACTTGCAAATGGATGATTAACCCCTTAATACCAAAAACGGAATAACAAATGACAAAAACGTTTTTTAAACAGTCACAACTGCCACAGCTCTACTGTGGCTTTTTACCTCCCTCAATACGACTTTTGAAGCCTTTTGAGCCCTTCAGAGAAGTCCTGGAACATGCAGGAAGAAGCTGGATGTCTGTGTCTGTAATTTTTGCTGTGCAAAAAAAACGCCAAAATAGGCCCCTCCCACTCATATTACAACAGTGGGAAGCCTCAGGGAACTGTTTCTAGGCAAAATTCAAGCCGGCCATGTGGAAAAAACTAGGCCCCAATAAGTTTTATCACCAAACATATGTAAAAACGATTAAACATGCCAGAAAACGTTTTAAAATACACTTTTATAAGAGTATGTATATCTATTAATAAGCCTGATACCAGTCGCTATCACTGCATTTAAGGCTTTACTTACATTACTTCGGTATCAGCAGCATTTTCTAGCAAATTCCATCCCTAGAAAAATATTTTAACTGCACATACCTTATTACAGGAAAACCTGCACGCTATTCCCCCTCACTCCTCAGAATATGTGAGAACAGCAAAGGATCTTAGCTACTTCTGCTAAGATCATAGAAAACGCAGGCAGATTCTTCTTCTAAATACTGCCTGAGATAAACAGTACACTCCGGTACCATTTAAAAATAACAAACTTTTGATTGAAGAAATAAACTAAGTATAAAACACCACAGTCCTCTTACGACCTCCATCTTAGTTGAGAGTTGCAAGAGAATGACTGGATATGGCAGTGAGGGGAGGAGCTATATAGCAGCTCTGCTGTGGGTGATCCTCTTGCAACTTCCTGTTGGGAAGGAGAATATCCCACAAGTAATGGATGATCCGTGGACTGGATACACTTAACAAGAGAAATTATGATAAACAGCGCAAAAGTTCTAGTAGCACAAAACTGGAGATCTACTGAAATTCCTTACATAAAATTATGGTGTAATAAAGTTACAAATTTGATTGAACTTGACGAATATGGATTATATTTGTCAGGCAAAAGAGAACAATTTATTGAGTTGCAAATCACATGGGAACAATATCTTAAAAATTTAGCAATCTAGGTTTCCTCTTGACCAATGTTTAGTTTTGATTATAATTTATTCTGGTTTAGTTCATACCTGGGTACATTTACTGTATAATTCTAAAGGTACCACCCTAACTGTTATATTATGGGCATTGAGACACTAATGTTATTGTTTGTCTTATTTCTGTAAAAAGGTTAAGACAGGAATCCAGGATACATGTTTATGTATATTATTACTTTTAGTCATAAATTTGCTTTTTATGTAAACAACTAAATGAATGTAACCTGTCAATTTTGTGTTACTATGCATCCTTCTGCCTATTGTATTCTTAATAAAAAGATTTGAGAAAAAAAAAATATTCCTGACAATCTATGGATCAGTTTGATCTGAATATTATTATTTTTTTAGTTTTAAACAAGCTTTATTGAAGATATAGTATCAAATGACAAAGAACAGAATTTACACAAGAAGACAATAATGTTAGGCATTCTACTTTCACAATATCTCAAGGTTATATAGATACTCTGTTCATTGCTCTGTTATTTTGTAGTATGTCCAGGGCTGGATTGGACTACCAGGATAGTAGGAGATTTACTGGTTGGCTGCAGCAGCTTGAACTGGAAAGCTTCAATTTAAAGGGGTGATTAATGGATGCAGTTGGGTTGTAGGGTGCATTTATAACAACAATCTGGCATATTTAATTAATGCAAAATAATATAATTAAATTCTGAACAAAATATTGGGGAAGGATTATACCAGTAATCCTCTTTGAGAAAAATGGGGCATATGTGTTCTACCGACTCAACGGAAAATAGGGCTGGTCTTCATATTTTTCCAGGACCATGAGTATGTCACTTGTGAGGCTGTAGTCTCGTGTCTCTTTGCTTTTCTTTTTTGTTGTATGTTTCCCTTCCAGGAAAATTGAAGTATGTAAAAGGACTTGGTGACCATTAAAATTGTACCTTATTGTCCATTATAGGCTTTCGCTTGTACTACTGAAATCGAAAACAAATAACATTTGAACATTGCAACAATGCCTGAGTGTCCGGTCCTCTCAGGAAGGGGAGTAGGAGAGGTTGGAAAGAGGAGGGAGGGGGAGAAGGGGAGGGGTGTAAAGTAATTCCTTGAGTGAACTATACAGTCTGGGTTTGTGTTATTTGTTCCCAGTAGAATTTGAGCTCTAAGAAAAAATCTACTTGATTGCGTTTCGTATAACCATATTCTTCCAGTATTAATAGCTCCTTGGTTTTCTCTGACCACATTGTTATATTGGGTGAGGTTGTAGTTTTCCAAAGTCTGGCTATCAGTTTCTTAGCCCCGTTAATCCCTATCTGAAGCAAATGCGCTCTAATTTTACATTGAAGGGGTGACAGATCGTTCAGTAAGGCCATGCTGTGAGTTAATGTGAAGGAGTCAGAGAAAAGTTCTTTAAATTGTGTTTCTATTTATTTCCATAATATGTTGATTATTGGGAAATCCAAACACGTGATAAAATGCGCCTTGCTGTCTGCATCCTCTCCAGCATCTACCAGAATTCGATTTATATATCTTAGCTAATCTGTCAGGGGTCAGGCACCATCTTAAGAGTATTTTGTGGTCCATCTCCAATATTTGGTGAATTTGAGGATTTGTTAGATAATTTAAAAATTATCTTTCATTCAGTTTCAAAAATTTAAGTATCAAGGTCTGCCTGACATTTCTGTGTATAGGTGGGCAAACCAGGGTAGAGCCCTTCTCTTATAATTTTACTGGCCAGGAAGAGAGTTCTCGAGATTGGTTTGTCTCCTCTACAATGAGATTCATAAGACGTCAGTGGTCTAAATAAGTTCTGTTTATGGGGGGAGGTGCTGAGACAGTGCTAAGTGCGTATTTTAACCATGAGGTGTATAAGTGTCCCGGGGGTTTCTTTCAATCTCTCTCTTTTCATTAATTTGCCATTATCTAGTAGTGGATAAGGGAATAAGTATATGCTCAAGTATCTGAGGGCGCTAGTCTGGTACTGTAGTCGACAATTTTGTTTCACTGTGGCAAAGTCTGATTGGGGTAAGTTTATATTCAGAATTTTGGATTTTGAGTTATTGACTAGAAAGTTAGAATAGGAGCCGAAGTTGTGTAATTCTATGAGTACTTCAGGTAATGTCGCAGGTGAAGATAGTGTGAGGAGCACATCATCCGTGAACATGGCGGTTTTGTAATCATTCGGTCCTATTTGAATCCCGGTGATGTTTTGATTGTGTCTTATGTGGGCTGCTAACAATTCCATGGTGAGTATAAATAGTATGGGGCATGTGCTGCTGTTAATGTTAAGTGTTTTGGAAAGTGAACCATTTATTTTGATTTTGGCGGATCGAGAGGAGTATAAATTAAAATTTTTATCTTGAGGGGGCCAAAGTCGAATGCTTCTAATGTGTAGCATAGAATTAGCCAATTAGTGCGATCAAATGCTTTTTCTGCACATACCTTATTACAGGAAAACCTGCACGCTATTCCCCCTCACTCCTCAGAATATGTGAGAACAGCAAAGGATCTTAGCTACTTCTGCTAAGATCATAGAAAACGCAGGCAGATTCTTCTTCTAAATACTGCCTGAGATAAACAGTACACTCCGGTACCATTTAAAAATAACAAACTTTTGATTGAAGAAATAAACTAAGTATAAAACACCACAGTCCTCTTACGACCTCCATCTTAGTTGAGAGTTGCAAGAGAATGACTGGATATGGCAGTGAGGGGAGGAGCTATATAGCAACTCTGCTGTGGGTGATCCTCTTGCAACTTCCTGTTGGGAAGGAGAATATCCCACAAGTAATGGATGATCCGTGGACTGGATACACTTAACAAGAGAAATTATGATAAACAGCGCAAAAGTTCTAGTAGCACAAAACTGGAGATCTACTGAAATTCCTTACATAAAATTATGGTGTAATAAAGTTACAAATTTGATTGAACTTGACGAATATGGATTATATTTGTCAGGCAAAAGAGAACAATTTATTGAGTTGCAAATCACATGGGAACAATATCTTAAAAATTTAGCAATCTAGGTTTCCTCTTGACCAATGTTTAGTTTTGATTATAATTTATTCTGGTTTAGTTCATACCTGGGTACATTTACTGTATAATTCTAAAGGTACCACCCTAACTGTTATATTATGGGCATTGAGACACTAATGTTATTGTTTGTCTTATTTCTGTAAAAAGGTTAAGACAGGAATCCAGGATACATGTTTATGTATATTATTACTTTTAGTCATAAATTTGCTTTTTATGTAAACAACTAAATGAATGTAACCTGTCAATTTTGTGTTACTATGCATCCTTCTGCCTATTGTATTCTTAATAAAAAGATTTGAGAAAAAAAAAATATTCCTGACAATCTATGGATCAGTTTGATCTGAATATTATTATTTTTTTTAGTTTTAAACAAGCTTTATTGAAGATATAGTATCAAATGACAAAGAACAGAATTTACACAAGAAGACAATAATGTTAGGCATTCTACTTTCACAATATCTCAAGGTTATATAGATACTCTGTTCATTGCTCTGTTATTTTGTAGTATGTCCAGGGCTGGATTGGACTACCAGGATAGTAGGAGATTTACTGGTGGGCTGCAGCAGCTCGAACTGGAAAGCTTCAATTTAAAGGGGTGATTAATGGATGCAGTTGGGTTGTAGGGTGCATTTATAACAACAATCTGGCATATTTAATTAATGCAAAATAATATAATTAAATTCTGAACAAAATATTGGGGAAGGATTATACCAGTAATCCTCTTTGAGAAAAATGGGGCATATGTGTTCTACCGACTCAACGGAAAATAGGGCTGGTCTTCATATTTTTCCAGGACCATGAGTATGTCACTTGTGAGGCTGTAGTCTCGTGTCTCTTTGCTTTTCTTTTTTGTTGTATGTTTCCCTTCCAGGAAAATTGAAGTATGTAAAAGGACTTGGTGACCATTAAAATTGTACCTTATTGTCCATTATAGGCTTTCGCTTGTACTACTGAAATCGAAAACAAATAACATTTGAACATTGCAACAATGCCTGAGTGTCCGGTCCTCTCAGGAAGGGGAGTAGGAGAGGTTGGAAAGAGGAGGGAGGGGGAGAAGGGGAGGGGTGTAAAGTAATTCCTTGAGTGAACTATACAGTCTGGGTTTGTGTTATTTGTTCCCAGTAGAATTTGAGCTCTAAGAAAAAATCTACTTGATTGCGTTTCGTATAACCATATTCTTCCAGTATTAATAGCTCCTTGGTTTTCTCTGACCACATTGTTATATTGGGTGAGGTTGTAGTTTTCCAAAGTCTGGCTATCAGTTACTTAGCCCCGTTAATCCCTATCTGAAGCAAATGCGCTCTAATTTTACATTGAAGGGGTGACAGATCGTTCAGTAAGGCCATGCTGTGAGTTAATGTGAAGGAGTCAGAGAAAAGTTCTTTAAATTGTGTTTCTATTTATTTCCATAATATGTTTATTATTGGGAAATCCAAACACGTGATAAAATGCGCCTTGCTGTCTGCATCCTCTCCAGCATCTACCAGAATTCGATTTATATATCTTAGCTAATCTGTCAGGGGTCAGGCACCATCTTAAGAGTATTTTGTGGTCCATCTCCAATATTTGGTGAATTTGAGGATTTGTTAGATAATTTAAAAATTATCTTTCATTCAGTTTCAAAAATTTAAGTATCAAGGTCTGCCTGACATTTCTGTGTATAGGTGGGCAAACCAGGGTAGAGCCCTTCTCTTATAATTTTACTGGCCAGGAAGAGAGTTGTCGAGATTGGTTTGTCTCCTCTACAATGAGATTCATAAGACGTCAGTGGTCTAAATAAGTTCTGTTTATGGGGGGAGGTGCTGAGACAGTGCTAAGTGCGTATTTTAACCATGAGGTGTATAAGTGTCCCGGGGGTTTCTTTCAATCTCTCTCTTTTCATTAATTTGCCATTATCTAGTAGTGGATAAGGGAATAAGTATATGCTCAAGTATCTGAGGGCGCTAGTCTGGTACTGTAGTCGACAATTTTGTTTCACTGTGGCAAAGTCTGATTGGGGTAAGTTTATATTCAGAATTTTGGATTTTGAGTTATTGACTAGAAAGTTAGAATAGGAGCCGAAGTTGTGTAATTCTATGAGTACTTCAGGTAATGTCGCAGGTGAAGATAGTGTGAGGAGCACATCATCCGTGAACATGGCGGTTTTGTAATCATTCGGTCCTATTTGAATCCCGGTGATGTTTTGATTGTGTCTTATGTGGGCTGCTAACAATTCCATGGTGAGTATAAATAGTATGGGGCATGTGCTGCTGTTAATGTTAAGTGTTTTGGAAAGTGAACCATTTATTTTGATTTTGGCGGATCGAGAGGAGTATAAATTAAAATTTTTATCTTGAGGGGGCCAAAGTCGAATGCTTCTAATGTGTAGCATAGAATTAGCCAATTAGTGCGATCAAATGCTTTTTCTGCGTCTGTGGCCACGAAAATCAATTTGATCCCTGTCTTTTTGGCATAGGACATGAGAGTATGGGCTCTAATGGTGTTGTCTCGAGCTTCCCTGTGTGGGACAAACCCCGCCTGGTCTACGTGTACGATGTCTTCTTAGTATTAAATTAATACGTTGCCAATATTTTCCTGAATAAAGAGTTTGGGAGTGAGATGTGGCGGTAGCTACTGGGGTCATCGAGTTTGATTTGAATATTGATGTATTTATTTATCTCTCTGTGGAGGAAGTCAGAGGTCAGAAGTTATGTTGTATCTGCTCAGGTCTCAATGATTCAGAACCACTGAGTTAAAGGGACAGCCAAGTCCAAAATAAACTTTCATGATTCAAATAGGGAATGCAATTTTAAACAACTTTCCATTTAACTTTTATCACCAATTTTGCTTTGTTCTCTTGGTATTTTTAAGTTGAAAGCTAAACACAGGAGGTTCATATGCTAATTTCTTAGACCTTGAAGGCCACCTCTAATCTGAATGCATTTTGACAGTTTTTCACCACTAGAGGGCATTAGTTCATGTGTTTCATGTAGATAACATTGAGCTCATGCACGTGAAGTTACTTAGGAGTGAGCACTGATTTGCTAAAATGCAAGTCTGTCAAAAGAACTGAAATAAGGGGGAAGTTTGCAGAGGCATAGATACAAGGCAATTACAGAGGTAAATGTATATTGTTATAACTGCTTTGGTTATGCAAAACTGGGAAATGGCTAATAAAGGGTTTAATTATCCTTTTAAACAACAAAAATTCTGTTGTTGACTGTCCCTTTAATACAAATCTTGTACACCCTGCTTGTGAGAGATGAGTGCAATACCACAAAAATGCTGTGCAGCTATTGCTTTATTTTTTTTAACGTATATTGAATTAGTGTGATTAGGGAATTGCTAATAGCTCTATAGACTGTGCAACTTCTCTAGTAGGAGCTAGGCATCAGTTTCCCAGCTTATCACAAAACGCTCTAGGAACACTGCAGTCTATAGCCTTATAGCATATCTGGAATGACAAATTTCAATGTGAGCCAGGTGCCATAAATTACTGTGCTGATTCAATCCCTTCTTATTAAGGAGCAGAGGTGCCTGGGCCTGACTGTGCTAGAAGGAAAGCTGGATTGGAGAGAGACCAGGGAAGATCAAGGCCTAGAAGAACATGGTGTGGGAAACACGTGATGCGCATACCTGTGAAGATCTAACTTTATCTCCATAAAATGTTCTTGCATGGGGGCATTGGAAATTTTAAGTGTTTTGCACTGAAGACCTCAACATATTTTCTATCTTACTGTGGGTCCTTTGAATACAACGGTCTCAGGGTAGCTGAGATTCCTCACAATATTATATTTAGAATGTTTGTTTTATTTAGACCAGTTAACATCTGAATTACATCAAGACCTTGAGGGTCTTGATTTTCTGGACTGGTGATTCGGAGTTGGTTAGGTATTTGGCAGATTGTTTTGTTCTTTACATGTCTTTTAATGGCACCAATTTGCTGTATTATGAAGCCTAATGGTTATTTCCATAATTTATATGAAGGCTTAATTCATTTTTAGAAATAGGGTTATCTTTTATGAGATTTTATGCATTTCCTTTTTCTTTTGTTTAATTGAACTTTATCTGCTGTACTGTGAAGCCTATTGTTTATGTGCATTCCGCATATGAAGACTTTATTCAGTCTGAGAAATTGAGTTATGTTAGGTACTTTTCCCAAGTCTACACTATCTTTGTTCTTTTAAATTATGTACAAATATTTAACAAATATGCAGAATTCCGCTTCATAATTCTGTAAGGCACAATTTTACATGATAATCAATCTTGCGAGTAACTGTTTACACACTGGACAAAATGAATCCCGTATATAGATAAGTCGATGTATTACATTATACTAGGTTCATCTAAACCACTGCTTTTCAAACTTGACCACATGCCTCTCCAACAGGTCATATTTTGGGCTACCTGAACAAGAGCACAGGTGAAAAACAAAATTTATGCTTACCTGATAAATTCCTTTCTCCTGTAGTGTAGTCAGTCCACGGGTCATCCATTACTTATGGGATTATAACTCCTCCCTAACAGGAAGTGCAAGAGGATCACCCAAGCAGAGCTGCTATATAGCTCCTCCCCTCTACGTCATACCCAGTCATTCGACCGAAAACCAAACGAGAAAGGAGAAACTATAGGGTGCAGTGGTGACTGGAGTATAATTTAAAATTTAGACCTGCCATAAAAAACAGGGCGGGCCGTGGACTGACTACACTACAGGAGAAAGGAATTTATCAGGTAAGCATAAATTTTGTTTTCTCCTGTTAAGTGTAGTCAGTCCACGGGTCATCTATTACTTATGGGATACCAATACCAAAGCTAAAAGTACACGGATGACGGGAGGGACAGGCAGGCTCTTTACACGGAAGGAACCACTGCCTGAAGAACCTTTCTCCCAAAAACAGCCTCCGAAGAAGCAAAAGTGTCAAATTTGTAAAATTTGGAAAAAGTGTGAAGTGAAGACCAAGTCGCAGCCTTGCAAATCTGTTCAACAGAGGCCTCATTTTTAAAGGCCCAAGTGGAAGCCACAGCTCTGGTAGAATGAGCTGTAATTCTTTCAGGAGGCTGCTGTCCAGCAGTCTCATAGGCTAAACGTATTATGCTACGAAGCCAGAAGGAGAGAGAGGTAGCCGAAGCCTTTTGACCTCTCCTCTGACCAGAATAAATGACAAACAGGGAAGAAGTTTGTCGAAAATCTTTAGTTGCCTGCAAATAAAATTTCAGGGCACGAACAACGTCCAGATTGTGCAGAAGTCGTTCCTTCTTTGAGGAAGGGTTAGGGCACAATGATGGAACAACAATCTCTTGATTGATATTCCTGTTAGTGACTACCTTAGGTAAGAACCCAGGTTTAGTACGCAGAACTACCTTGTCTGAATGGAAAATCAGATAAGGGGAATCACAATGTAAGGCCGATAACTCAGAGACTCTTCGAGCCGAGGAAATAGCCATTAAAAACAGAACTTTCCAAGATAACAACTTGATATCAATGGAATGAAGGGGTTCAAACGGAACACCCTGTAAAACGTTAAGAACTAAGTTTAGGCTCCATGGTGGAGCAACAGTTTTAAACACAGGCTTAATCCTGGCCAAAGCCTGACAAAAAGCCTGAACGTCTGGAACTTCTGACAGACGTTTGTGTAAAAGGATGGACAAAGCTGAGATCTGTCCCTTTAATGAACTAGCGGATAAACCCTTTTCTAGACCTTCTTGTAGAAAAGACAATATCCTAGGAATCCTAACCTTACTCCATGAGTAACTCTTGGATTCGCACCAATGCAAGTATTTGCGCCATATTTTATGGTAAATTTTCCTGGTAACAGGTTTCCTAGCCTGTATTAAGGTATCAATCACCGACTCCGAGAATCCACGCTTTGATAGAATCAAGCGTTCAATCTCCACGCAGTCAGCCTCAGAGAAATTAGATTTGGATGTTTGAAAGGACCCTGCACCAGAAGGTCCTGTCTCAGAGGTAGAGACCATGGTGGACAGGACGACATGTCCACTAGGTCTGCATACCAGGTCCTGCGTGGCCACGCAGGCGCTATTAAAATCACCAATGCTCTCTCCTGTTTGATCCTGGCAATCAATCGAGGAAGCATCGGGAAGGGTGGAAACACATAAGCCATGTTGAAGGCCCAAGGTGCTGTCAGAGCATCTATCAGAACTGCTCCCGGGTCTCTGGACCTGGATCCGTAACAAGGAAGTTTGGCGTTCTGGCGAGACGCCATGAGATCCAGATCTGGTTTGCCCCAATGCCGCAGTATTTGGGCAAAGACCTCCGGATGAAGTTCCCACTCCCCCGGATGAAAAGTCTGGCGACTTAGAAAATCCGCTTCCCAGTTCTCCACGCCTGGGATGTGGATCGCTGATAGGTGGCAAGAGTGAGACTCTGCCCAGAGAATTATCTTTGAGACTTCCATCATCGCTAGGGAACTCCTTGTCCCTCCCTGATGGTTGATGTACACCACAGTCGTGATGTTGTCCGACTGAAACCTGATGAACCTCAGAGTTGCTAACTGAGGCCAAGCCAGAAGGGCATTGAAAACTGCTCTTAATTCCAGAATATTTATGGGAAGGAGACTCTCCTCCTGAGTCCATGATCCCTGAGTCTTCAGGGAATTCCAGACAGCGCCCCAACCTATCAGGCTGGCGTCTGTTGTTACAATCGTCCAATCTGGCCTGCTGAAGGGCATCCCCTTGGACAGATGTGGCCGAGAGAGCCACCATAGAAGAGAATTTCTGGTCTCTTGATCCAGATTTAGCATAGGGGACAAATCTGAGTAATCCCCATTCCACTGACTTAGCATGCACAATTGCAGTGGTCTGAGATGCAGGCGTGCAAAGGGTACTATGTCCATTGCCGCTACCATTAGGCCGATTACCTCCATGCATTGAGCCACTGACGGGTGTGGAATGGAATGAAGGACACGGCAAGCATTTAGAAGTTTTGTTAACCTGTCTTCTGTCAGGTAAATTTTCATTTCTACAGAATCTATAAGAGTCCCTAAGAAGGGAACTCTTGTGAGTGGCAATAGAGAACTCTTTTCTTCGTTCACTTTCCACCCATGTGACCTTAGAAATGCCAGTACAAACTCTGTATGAAACTTGGCAGTTTGGAAACTTGACGCTTGTATCAGAATGTCGTCTAGGTACGGAGCTACCGTTATTCCTCACGGTCTTAGTACCGCCAGAAGCGAACCCAGAACCTTTGTAAAGATTCTTGGAGCAGTAGCTAACCCGAAGGGAAGAGCTACAAACTGGTAATGCCTGTCTAGGAAGGCAAACCTTAGGTACC
This sequence comes from Bombina bombina, assembly GCF_027579735.1. Lineage (NCBI taxonomy): Eukaryota > Metazoa > Chordata > Amphibia > Anura > Bombinatoridae > Bombina > Bombina bombina. The sequence goes on from NC_069499.1 coordinate 1,382,440,789, forward strand.
GGTAATGATCTTTGTGAATCGGTATGTGGAGGTAGGCATCCTTTAAATCCACTGTGGTCATGTACTGACCCTTTTGAATCATGGGTAAGATTGTCCGAATAGTTTCCATTTTGAACGATGGAACTCTTAGGAATTTGTTTAGGATCTTTAAATCCAAGATTGGTCTGAAGGTTCCTTCCTTCTTGGGAACCACAAACAGATTTGAGTAAAACCCTTGTCCGTGTTCCGACCGCGGAACCGGGTGGATCACTCCCATTAGTAAAAGATCTTGTACACAGCGTAGAAACGCCTCTTTCTTTATCTGGTTTGTTGACAACCTTGAAAGATGAAATCTCCCTTTAGGAGGAGAAGCTTTGAAGTCCAGAAGATATCCCTGAGATATGATCTCTAACGCCCAGGGATCCAGGACATCTCTTGCCCAAGCCTGGGCGAAGAGAGAAAGTCTGCCCCCTACTAGATCCGTTTCCGGATTGGGGGCCCTCACTTCATGCTGTCTTAGGGGCAGCTGCAGGCTTTCTGGCCTGCTTGCCCTTGTTCCAGGTCTGGTTAGGTTTCCAGCCCTGTCTGTAGCGAGCAACAGTTCCTTCCTGTTTTGGAGCTGAGGAAGTTGATGCTGCTCCTGCCTTGAAGTTACGAAAGGCACGAAAATTAGACTGTCTAGCCCTTGGTTTGGCTCTGTCTTGAGGCAGGGCATGGCCCTTACCTCCGGTGATGTCAGCGATAATTTCTTTCAAACCGGGCCCGAATAATGTCTGCCCTTTGAAAGGTATGTTAAGCAATTTAGATTTAGAAGTCACATCAGCTGACCAGGATTTTAGCCACAGCGCTCTGCGCGCCTGAATGGCGAATCCGGAATTCTTAGCCGTAAGCTTAGTTAGATGTACTACGGCATCAGAAATAAATGAATTAGCTAGCTTAAGGACTCTAAGCTTGTCTATAATTTCATCCAATGGAACTGAACTAATGGTCTCTTCTAGAGACTCAAACCAGAATGCCGCTGCAGCCGTGACAGACGCAATGCATGCGAGGGGTTGTAATATAAAACCTTGTTGAGTAAACATTTTCTTAAGGTAACCCTCTAACTTTTTATCCATTGGATCTGAAAAGGCACAGCTATCCTCCACCGGGATAGTGGTACGCTTAGCCAGAGTAGAAACTGCTCCCTCCACCTTAGGGACCGTCTGCCATAAGTCCCGTGTGGTGGCGTCTATTGGAAACATTTTTCTAAATATAGGAGGGGGGGAAAAGGGTACACCGGGCCTATCCCACTCCTTGGTAATAATCTCTGTAAGCCTCTTAGGTATAGGAAAAACGTCAGTACACGCCGGTACCGCATAGTATCTATCCAGCCTACATAATTTCTCTGGGATTGCAACCGTGTTACAATCATCCAGAGCCGCTAATACCTCCCCTAGTAATACACGGAGGTTCTCAAGCTTAAATTTAAAATTTGAAATGTCTGAGTCCAGTCTATTTGGATCAGATCCGTCACCCACAGAATGAAGCTCTCCGTCTTCATGCTCTGCCATTTGTGACGCAGTATCAGACATGGCTCTAACATTATCAGCGTACTCTGTTCTCACCCCAGAGTGGTCGCGTTTACCTCTAAGTTCTGGCAATTTAGATAAAACTTCAGTCATAACATTAGCCATGTCTTGTAAAGTGATTTGTAATGGCCGCCCTGATGTACTTGGCGCCACAATATCACGCACCTCCTGAGCGGGAGATGCAGGTACTGACACGTGAGGAGAGTTAGTCGGCATAACTTTCCCCTCGTTGTCTGGTGAAATTTTCTTGACATGTACAGATTGGCTTTTATTTAAAGTAGCATCAATGCAATTAGTACACAAATTTCTATTGGGCTCCACATTGGCCTTTGAACATATTGCACAAAGAGATTCCTCTGTGTCAGACATGTTTAAACAAACTAGCAATTAGCCTAGCAAGCTTGGAAAATACTTTTCAAATAAATTTTCAAGCAATATAAAAAACGTTACTGTGCCTTTAAGAAGCACACAAAAACTGTCACAGTTGAAATAACAATGAACCGGATTAGTTATAGAAACCAAATTTTTACAGTAAATGCATTAATTTAGCAAAGGATTGCACCCACTAGCAAATGGATGATTAACCCCTTAATACCAAAAAAACGGATAACAAATAAAATCTATACGTTTTTATCACAGTCAAAGCACAGTCTCACAGGTCTGCTGTGAGTGATTTCCTCCCTCAAACTAGTTTTGGAGACCCCTGAGCTCTGTAGAGACGTCCTGGATCATGCAGGGAGAACAAGGAAGACTTGTGACTGAATTTCTACTGCGTAGAAAAGCGCCAAAATAGGCCCCTCCCACTCATAATACAACAGTGGGGAAGCTCAGTAAACTGATTTTATTCAAAACAAACGACAGCCAAGTGGAAAATAATGCCCATAAAATTTTTCACCAAGTACCTCAGAGCTAAAACAATTAACAAGCCAGTAAACGTTTTAAATATAAATATATGAAAAGTTATTAAAAAGCCTGTTGCTAGTCGCTTTCACTGCAGAAAGGCTATAAGTTATATGTATACAGTATTTTCTTAGTGAAGTGCCATTCCCCAGAAATACTTCAGTGCCAACATTCATACATAACAGCCTGATACCAGTTGCTACTACTGTATTTAAGGCTGTACTTACATTATATTAGTATTAGCAGTATTTTCTCAGTCAATTCCATTCCTTAGAAAATAATATACTGCAACATACCTCTTTGCAGGTGAACCCTGCCCGCTGTCCCCTGTTCTGAAGTTACCTCCCTCCTCAGAATGGCCGAGAACAGCAAATGGATCTTAGTTACGTCCGCTAAGATCATACACAAACTCAGGTAGATTCTTCTTCTAATACTGCCTGAGAAAAAACACACTCCGGTGCCGTTTAAAATAACAAACTTTTGATTGAAGAAATAAAAACTAAGTTTAATAACCACTGTCCTCTCACACATCCTATCTATTAGTTAGGTGCAAGAGAATGACTGGGTATGACGTAGAGGGGAGGAGCTATATAGCAGCTCTGCTTGGGTGATCCTCTTGCACTTCCTGTTAGGGAGGAGTTATAATCCCATAAGTAATGGATGACCCGTGGACTGACTACACTTAACAGGAGAAATAAGCTGATTAGTAAACATTGTTATTTTACTTGCTCTCACTCAAGGTAATCCTGAAAATATTTCCTGTTGGGGAAACCGGAGGATAGGTTTGAAAACCAGTGATCTAAAACGTATATCTAATTTACTGCTGCTACTATATAATATTTAGTTCACCTACACACAAATGATTTACTGCTAACCCTTTGTGATCTGTAACACATTTATTTGGTTTTAGTTTTCTATACTGTGCTTATTGTAGTATAGATGGTAGTACCACACATTATTACTAGAAGATGGATTCTAGTAAAAAAAAAAAAAGTCACTCATTTAGATATCTCAATTCTCAAATATCAACATCCACTGTTTTAAAGTACGATATTTATAAGTGTAAAACAAAAACCTGTATATTGTATATTATTGCATTACTGATTAAAACAGGGTTAAAGAACCATTTAACATAGTAGAATAGCATAATAAACTAAGGCATAATAGTAAGACGATGCAAAAGCACTTAGTTTGGAATTCATGAGTAGTAGAAATTTTCTGACATATTTCAAAGTTAGTTCCATTTTCCTTCCTGCTGCATCATGTGACAGCGTTCAGCCCATCACAAAATGCATATGTATTCTGTAAAGTTTTGCACATGCTCATTAGGAGCTGGTGCCTCAGAAAGTATTCATATCAAGTTTGTGCGCATTTCGTTAAGTGTGAATTGGAAAGTTGTTTAAAATCGTGTGTCCTATCTGAATCATAAAAGTTTAAATTTTCACTTTAGTGTTCTTTTAAACACAGTTAAAGGGACACTGAACCCAATTTTTCTTTTGTGATTCATATAGAGCATGCAATTTTAAGCAACTTTCCAATTTACTCTTAAGTTTTCTTCATTCTCTTGCTATCTTTATTTGAAAAAGGCATCTAAGTTTTTTTTTATTCAGAACTCTGGACAGCACTTTTTTATTGGTGGATGAATTTATCCACCAATCAGCAAGGACGACCCAGGCTGTTCACCAAAAATGGGCTGGCATCTAAACTTACATTCTTGCATTTCAAATAAAGATACCAGGAGAATGAATAAAATTTAATAGGAGTAAATTAGAAAGTTGCTTAAAATTTCATGCTCTATCTGAATCACAAAAGAAAAAAAATTTGGGTTCAGTGTCCCTTTAAGTCAGTAACACCAAAATTACAGGATTTAATTAGAGCATTTAAATGTTTGCATTGAAAGGTCCATTTAAAGGGGATGGGGTGACAAGTTAACAAAGATGCCTTCTGTTTCAAAATGAGAAGTTTTATAATTACACCGAGCACAATGAATGAGTAAAGATATCCTTGATATTTCATTCCCACAATGAATGCAGTCCAGAACATATACTACAGAAATGACCCAGTTAACAGGTTAATACTACAGCACAGATTTGAGGCAATGCAGAAGCAATGACATGGAGCTTGTTTTGGTGTTCCATCACAAGGAATTGTAGTTAGGATTCCATATACCAGACATATTCATGTTCATGAATAAAAGTAAAGTTACATTAAACATTAAAAACATTTCATGCATCTCCGTCTAATTATGGACGCTGCCATTTTAGAACCTAGCTTTCACTGTACATAAATGAGTTGCTGCACATTGGCCAACACGTCAGTTCTGGAATGCAGTGAAAGTTAGATTTTAAAATGGTGGCACTCATGACTAGAAGGATTACCCTCAATGCTTATAAATTGTATTCAGTGTTTAAATTCCCTTTAAGAGGGACTGCTAGCTCAGACCTTTTCCAGCTTGGTTGAAACACACCTCCCTCACATGAATACAATTTCTTACGCTCTTATAGCAGAACACCACAATCACATTGTTCTGTGAAAGAAGCAGGAAATATCAACCTCAGGTCAGTTAACTAACTTAACTGTAATATAAATGACCAACCTTACAGTACATTTTAGTGTGTTTTTTTAATCTCTTCAAAATTAAAAACAATAAACAAACAGGAGCCAGTAGAGAAAACAGAGCATTTATTTTCAGCATGAGGTACGAAAGCACAATCTTAAATAAGACATTTGCTTCTGTTCTCGACAAAGTCCACAACAAAACTGGCGGGTAGCAGAGTGGGCATCAGGCTGAGCTTCTATGTACTCCCTCCAGCTTACTTTGGCATGGAAGAAACATTATCGATCCACTTCCCCGAAAACAATGTCCTGTGTTCCTGTTACATAAATAAATTATTCATAATCATCGTTTTGCACCAAATCAGCAAATATTTAATAAAATACAAAAAAATACAACAAAAAAAACCATACCAATGATAGCAACAACATCTGCAAGCATATGACCTCGAGCCATCTTATCTAAACCAGCCTAAGAAAGAAAAGGAATTTACATGAGAAACAATGATCGAACAACAATACTTAGCACAGCAATGATTATGTTCAAACTAGTTCTTTAAAGGGAATTTTTAACTAGAATATAATGATGTTCTTATTAGTTAGAGCATATCATTCTTGCATTACTGACATTAGCTGTGGGAACAGATTATCACAAACTCGCCGTCATGGAGAGAAATCATCAGCTTATTGTACTGAGCATTATAATGTAAAGTAAGTGTCTCTTCTTAACATAAAGAAAACAGAATTTATGTTTACCTGATAAATTACTTTCTCCAACGGTGTGTCCGGTCCACGGCGTCATCCTTACTTGTGGGATATTCTCTTCCCCAACAGGAAATGGCAAAGAGCCCAGCAAAGCTGGTCACATGATCCCTCCTAGGCTCCGCCTACCCCAGTCATTCGACCGACGTTAAGGAGGAATATTTGCATAGGAGAAACCATATGGTACCGTGGTGACTGTAGTTAAAGAAAAAAACTATCAGACCTGATTAAAAAAACCAGGGCGGGCCGTGGACCGGACACACCGTTGGAGAAAGTAATTTATCAGGTAAACATAAATTCTGTTTTCTCCAACATAGGTGTGTCCGGTCCACGGCGTCATCCTTACTTGTGGGAACCAATACCAAAGCTTTAGGACACGGATGAAGGGAGGGAGCAAATCAGGTCACCTAAATGGAAGGCACCACGGCTTGCAAAACCTTTCTCCCAAAAATAGCCTCAGAAGAAGCAAAAGTATCAAACTTGTAAAATTTGGTAAAAGTGTGCAGTGAAGACCAAGTCGCTGCCCTACATATCTGATCAACAGAAGCCTCGTTCTTGAAGGCCCATGTGGAAGCCACAGCCCTAGTGGAATGAGCTGTGATTCTTTCGGGAGGCTGCCGTCCGGCAGTCTCGTAAGCCAATCTGATGATGCTTTTAATCCAAAAAGAGAGAGAGGTAGAAGTTGCTTTTTGACCTCTCCTTTTACCGGAATAAACAACAAACAAGGAAGATGTTTGTCTAAAATCCTTTGTAGCATCTAAATAGAATTTCAGAGCACGAACAACATCCAAATTGTGCAACAAACGTTCCTTCTTTGAAACTGGTTTCGGACACAGAGAAGGTACGATAATCTCCTGGTTAATGTTTTTGTTAGAAACAACTTTTGGAAGAAAACCAGGTTTAGTACGTAAAACCACCTTATCTGCATGGAACACCAGATAAGGAGGAGAACACTGCAGAGCAGATAATTCTGAAACTCTTCTAGCAGAAGAAATTGCAACTAAAAACAAAACTTTCCAAGATAATAACTTAATATCAACGGAATGCAAGGGTTCAAACGGAACCCCCTGAAGAACTGAAAGAACTAAATTGAGACTCCAAGGAGGAGTCAAAGGTTTGTAAACAGGCTTAATTCTAACCAGAGCCTGAACAAAGGCTTGAACATCTGGCACAGCGGCCAGCTTTTTGTGAAGTAACACAGACAAGGCAGAAATCTGTCCCTTCAGGGAACTTGCAGATAATCCTTTTTCCAGTCCTTCTTGAAGGAAGGATAGAATCCTAGGAATCTTAACCTTGTCCCAAGGGAATCCTTTAGATTCACACCAACAGATATATTTTTTCCAAATTTTGTGGTAAATCTTTCTAGTTACAGGCTTTCTGGCCTGAACAAGAGTATCGATAACAGAATCTGAGAACCCTCGCTTCGATAAGATCAAGCGTTCAATCTCCAAGCAGTCAGCTGGAGTGAAACCAGATTCGGATGTACGAACGGACCCTGAACAAGAAGGTCTCGTCTCAAAGGTAGCTTCCAAGGTGGAGCCGATGACATATTCACCAGATCTGCATACCAAGTCCTGCGTGGCCACGCAGGAGCTATCAAGATCACCGACGCCCTCTCCTGATTGATCCTGGCTACCAGCCTGGGGATGAGAGGAAACGGCGGGAACACATAAGCTAGTTTGAAGGTCCAAGGTGCTACTAGTGCATCCACTAGAGCCGCCTTGGGATCCCTGGATCTGGACCCGTAGCAAGGAACTTTGAAGTTCTGACGAGAGGCCATCAGATCCATGTCTGGAATGCCCCACAGCTGAGTGACTTGGGCAAAGATTTCCGGATGGAGTTCCCACTCCCCCGGATGCAATGTCTGACGACTCAGAAAATCCGCTTCCCAATTTTCCACTCCTGGGATGTGGATAGCAGACAGGTGGCAGGAGTGAGACTCCGCCCATAGAATGATTTTGGTCACTTCTTCCATCGCCAGGGAACTCCTTGTTCCCCCCTGATGGTTGATGTACGCAACAGTTGTCATGTTGTCTGATTGAAACCGTATGAACTTGGCCCTCGCTAGCTGAGGCCAAGCCTTGAGAGCATTGAATATCGCTCTCAGTTCCAGAATATTTATCGGTAGAAGAGATTCTTCCCGAGACCAAAGACCCTGAGCTTTCAGGGATCCCCAGACCGCGCCCCAGCCCATCAGACTGGCGTCGGTCGTGACAATGACCCACTCTGGTCTGCGGAATGTCATCCCTCATGACAGGTTGTCCAGGGACAGCCACCAACGGAGTGAGTCTCTGGTCCTCTGATTTACTTGTATCTTCGGAGACAAGTCTGTATAGTCCCCATTCCACTGACTGAGCATGCACAGTTGTAATGGTCTTAGATGAATGCGTGCAAAAGGAACTATGTCCATTGCCGCTACCATCAACCCGATCACTTCCATGCACTGAGCTATGGAAGGAAGAGGAACGGAATGAAGTATCCGACAAGAGTCTAGAAGTTTTGTTTTTCTGGCCTCTGTCAGAAAAATCCTCATTTCTAAGGAGTCTATTATTGTTCCCAAGAAGGGAACCCTTGTTGACGGAGATAGAGAACTCTTTTCCACGTTCACTTTCCATCCGTGAGATCTGAGAAAGGCCAGGACAATGTCCGTGTGAGCCTTTGCTTGAGGAAGGGACGACGCTTGAATCAGAATGTCGTCCAAGTAAGGTACTACAGCGATGCCCCTTGGTCTTAGCACAGCTAGAAGGGACCCTAGTACCTTTGTGAAAATCCTTGGAGCAGTGGCTAATCCGAAAGGAAGCGCCACGAACTGGTAATGTTTGTCCAGGAATGCGAACCTCAGGAACCGATGATGTTCCTTGTGGATAGGAATATGTAGATACGCATCCTTTAAATCCACCGTGGTCATGAATTGACCGTCCTGGATGGAAGGAAGAATAGTTCGAATGGTTTCCATCTTGAACGATGGAACCTTGAGAAACTTGTTTAAAATCTTGAGATCTAAGATTGGTCTGAACGTTCCCTCTTTTTTGGGAACTATAAACAGATTGGAGTAGAACCCCATCCCTTGTTCTCTTAATGGAACAGGATGAATCACTCCCATTTTTAACAGGTCTTCTACACAATGTAAGAATGCCTGTCTTTTTATGTGGTCTGAAGACAACTGAGACCTGTGGAACCTCCCCCTTGGGGGAAGTCCCTTGAATTCCAGAAGATAACCTTGGGAGACTATTTCTAGCGCCCAAGGATCCAGAACATCTCTTGCCCAAGCCTGAGCGAAGAGAGAGAGTCTGCCCCCCACCAGATCCGGTCCCGGATCGGGGGCCAACATTTCATGCCGTCTTGGTAGCAGTGGCAGGTTTCTTGGCCTGCTTTCCCTTGTTCCAGCCTTGCATTGGTCTCCAAGCTGGCTTGGCTTGAGAAGTATTACCCTCTTGCTTAGAGGACGTAGCCCTTTGGGCTGGTCCGTTTCTACGAAAGGGACGAAAATTAGGTTTATTTTTTGCCTTGAAAGGCCGATCCTGAGGAAGGGCGTGGCCCTTACCCCCAGTGATATCAGAGATAATCTCTTTCAAGTCAGGGCCAAACAGCGTTTTCCCCTTGAAAGGAATGTTAAGTAGCTTGTTCTTGGAAGACGCATCAGCCGACCAAGATTTCAACCAAAGCGCTCTGCGCGCCACAATAGCAAACCCAGAATTCTTAGCCGCTAACCTAGCCAGTTGCAAAGTGGCGTCTAGGGTGAAAGAATTAGCCAATTTGAGAGCATTGATTCTGTCCATAATCTCCTCATAAGGAGGAGAATCACTACCGACCGCCTTTATCAGCTCATCGAACCAGAAACATGCGGCTGTAGCGACAGGGACAATGCATGAAATTGGTTGTAGAAGGTAACCCTGCTGAACAAACATCTTTTTAAGCAAACCTTCTAATTTTTTATCCATAGGATCTTTGAAAGCACAACTATCCTCTATGGGTATAGTGGTGCGTTTATTTAAAGAGGAAACCGCTCCCTCGACCTTGGGGACTGTCTGCCATAAGTCCTTTCTAGGGTCGACCATAGGAAACAATTTTTTAAATATGGGGGGAGGGACGAAAGGAATACCGGGCCTTTCCCATTCTTTATTAACAATGTCCGCCACCCGCTTGGGTATAGGAAAAGCTTCTGGGAGCCCCGGCACCTCTAGGAACTTGTCCATTTTACATAGTTTCTCTGGGATGACCAACTTGTCACAATCATCCAGAGTGGATAATACCTCCTTAAGCAGAATGCGGAGATGTTCCAACTTAAATTTAAATGCAATCACATCAGGTTCAGCTTGTTGAGAAATGTTCCCTGAATCAGTAATTTCTCCCTCAGACAAAACCTCCCTGGCCCCATCAGACTGGGTTAGGGGCCCTTCAGAAATATTATTATCAGCGTCGTCATGCTCTTCAGTATCTAAAACAGAGCAGTCGCGCTTACGCTGATAAGTGTTCATTTTGGCTAAAATGTTTTTGACAGAATTATCCATTACAGCCGTTAATTGTTGCATAGTAAGGAGTATTGGCGCGCTAGATGTACTAGGGGCCTCCTGAGTGGGCAAGACTCGTGTAGACGAAGGAGGGAATGATGCAGTACCATGCTTACTCCCCTCACTTGAGGAATCATCTTGGGCATCATTGTCACATAAATCACATTTATTTAAATGAATAGGAATTCTGGCTTCCCCACATTCAGAACACAGTCTATCTGGTAGTTCAGACATGTTAAACAGGCATAAACTTGATAACAAAGTACAAAAAACGTTTTAAAATAAAACCGTTACTGTCACTTTAAATTTTAAACTGAACACACTTTATTACTGCAATTGCGAAAAAACATGAAGGAATTGTTCAAAATTCACCAAATTTTCACCACAGTGTCTTAAAGCCTTAAAAGTATTGCACACCAAATTTGGAAGCTTTAACCCTTAAAATAACGGAACCGGAGCCGTTTTGAACTTTAACCCCTTTACAGTCCCTGGTATCTGCTTTGCTGAGACCCAACCAAGCCCCAAGGGGAATACGATACCAAATGACGCCTTCAGAAAGTCTTTTCTAAGTATCAGAGCTCCTCTCACATGCGACTGCATGCCATGCCTCTCAAAAACAAGTGCGCAACACCGGCGCGAAAATGAGGCTCTGCCTATGCTTTGGGAAAGCCCCTAAAGAATAAGGTGTCTAAAACAGTGCCTGCCGATATGATTATATCAAAATACCCAGATAAAATGATTCCTCAAGGCTAAATATGAGTTAATAATGAATCGATTTAGCCCAGAAAAAGTCTACAGTCTTAATAAGCCCTTTTTGAAGCCCTTATTTACGATCGTAATAAACATGGCTTACCGGATCCCATAGGGAAAATGACAGCTTCCAGCATTACATCGTCTTGTTAGAATGTGTCATACCTCAAGCAGCAAGAGACTGCTCACTGTTCCCCCAACTGAAGTTAATTGCTCTCAACAGTCCTGTGTGGAACAGCCATGGATTTTAGTGACGGTTGCTAAAATCATTTTCCTCATACAAACAGAAATCTTCATCTCTTTTCTGTTTCTGAGTAAATAGTACATACCAGCACTATTGCAAAATAACAAACTCTTGATTGAATAATAAAAACTACAGTTAAACACTAAAAAACTCTAAGCCATCTCCGTGGAGATGTTGCCTGTACAACGGCAAAGAGAATGACTGGGGTAGGCGGAGCCTAGGAGGGATCATGTGACCAGCTTTGCTGGGCTCTTTGCCATTTCCTGTTGGGGAAGAGAATATCCCACAAGTAAGGATGACGCCGTGGACCGGACACACCTATGTTGGAGAAACATAGATTTTGACAGCAGATAAAAGCCACAGGCCCAGCAAGTTTGCCTGATATCTCCTAAAAGTATAAACTTATCTAGTTTGTTGGATAGCCTTATGCTTATACCAGGCATTCTTAAAGTCCCCCACAGTGTTTGTCATTACCACCTCTTGTGGAAGTTTATTCCATGAATCAATCACCCTTTCTTTAAAGAAGTGCTTCCTCAAATTATGCCTGAATACACTTCAGCTTGAGATCATGACCCCTTGTTCTTGAATTGTTCTTTTCATGAAAAATACTCACGGCCTTAGCTTTACTAAGCCCTTTAATATACTTGAAAGTTGCTATATCACGTATTTCCCTTCTCTCTTCTAATCTATACATATTTCAATAATTGAGTCTCTCCTGGTACGTTTTATTTTTTAGACCATATACCATTTTGGCTGTGAGCATTTGTGCTCATGGCATGAAGACCTTTTCAACTAGAATTTCTAGAACTGTAACTTGGACTAACAATGTTGGCATGCTGTAGGGGCAGGTGGATATAATATTGCCCCCCCCTTTACTAGTTTAAATGACTTCTAATAAACCATTTGAACTTCTCTCCCAGATACCCTGTTCCTTTAACATCCAAATGCAAACCATTTCTCTTAAATAACCTAGTATCTTGCCAAACTGAGCTATAATGGCCAATAAAACCAAATCCTCTTTCCCTGCACCACTTATTTAACCAAGAATTAAATATTATCCGCTCCATCTTTCCTGCTTCCTGGCCATACACAAGCAAAAATAATGCCACATGCTCTAAATTATTGCCTAGGTCACAAAACTCTTTCTGAACAGCAGCAGCATCATTACTAGCCAGATCATATTAGTGAACTCCCCTTAATGAGATACACAGTTCCCAAGGTTAAAATGACCTTTAAATCAATCCCTGAGGGGCCTTGTAATACCGATGAAGCATCTTATAGAATCTCACCACACCAGAAAGCTTTAGGGAATCAGGCCCTGTGTGTTCAACCTCATTGTAGCATTGCAGCTCCTAAGCAAAAATGGCTGGCGTCTGGCTGCTGTGCTCCAATTGGTGGTTGTGTGCTGCTCAGGACCTGCAATGCTTGTAGCATTTTCCCCAAATAGATATATACTGCAAAAGCTGTTTATATTCACATATGAAATGAACTAATATGCATTTTAAAATCAACTTTTAGGTCCCTTTAAAAAAGGGACATTAAACACTAAGTAAATGCATTCAAAGAAAAACAGAATTTATGCTTACCTGATAAATTACTTTCTCCAACATTGGTGTGTCCGGTCCACGGCGTCATCCTTACTTGTGGGAATATCTCTTCCCCAACAGGAAATGGCAAAGAGTCCCAGCAAAGCTGGCCATATAGTCCCTCCTAGGCTCCGCCCACCCCAGTCATTCGACCGACGGACAGGAGGAAAAATATAGGAGAAACCATATGGTACCGTGGTGACTGTAGTTAGAGAAAATAATTCATCAGACCTGATTAAAAAACCAGGGCGGGCCGTGGACCGGACACACCGTTGGAGAAAGTAATTTATCAGGTAAGCATAAATTCTGTTTTCTCCAACATTGGTGTGTCCGGTACACGGCGTCATCCTTACTTGTGGGAACCAATACCAAAGCTTTAGGACACGGATGAAGGGAGGGAGCAAATCAGGTTACCTAAACGGAAGGCACCACGGCTTGCAAAACCTTTCTCCCAAAAATAGCCTCCGAAGAAGCAAAAGTATCAAATTTGTAGAACTTGGCAAAAGTGTGCAGTGAAGACCAAGTCGCTGCCTTACATATCTGATCAACAGAAGCCTCGTTCTTGAAGGCCCATGTGGAAGCCACAGCCCTAGTGGAGTGAGCTGTGATTCTTTCAGGAGGCTGCCGTCCGGCAGTCTCGTAAGCCAATCGGATGATGCTTTTAAGCCAAAAGGAAAGAGGTAGAAGTCGCCTTTTGACCTCTCCTTTTACCAGAATAGACGACAAACAGAGAAGATGTTTGTCTGAAATCTTTTGTAGCTTCTAAATAGAATTTTAGAGCACGGACTACGTCCAAATTGTGTAACAAACGTTCCTTCTTTGAAACTGGATTCGGACACAAAGAAGGTACAACTATCTCCTGGTTAATATTTTTGTTAGAAACAACCTTTGGAAGAAAACCAGGCTTAGTACGCAAAACCACCTTATCTGCATGGAACACCAGATAGGGCGGAGAACACTGCAGAGCAGATAACTCTGAAACTCTTCTAGCAGAAGAAATAGCAACCAAAAACAAAACTTTCCAAGATAACAACTTAATATCTATGGAATGTAGAGGTTCAAACGGAACCCCTTGAAGAACTGAAAGAACTAGATTTAAACTCCAGGGAGGAGTCAAAGGTCTGTAAACAGGCTTGATCCTAACCAGAGCCTGAACAAATGCTTGAACATCTGGCACAGCTGCCAGTCGTTTGTGTAGTAAGACAGATAAAGCAGAAATCTGTCCCTTTAGAGAACTTGCAGATAATCCTTTATCCAAACCTTCTTGCAGAAAGGAAAGAATCTTAGGAATTTTTATCTTATTCCAAGGGAATCCCTTGGATTCACACCAGCAGATATATCTTTTCCATATTTTATGGTAAATCTTTCTAGTTACCGGTTTTCTGGCCTGAACCAGAGTATCAATCACAGAATCTGAAAACCCACGCTTTGATAGAATCAAGCGTTCAATCTCCAAGCCGTCAGCTGGAGGGAGACCAGATTTGGATGTTCGAATGGACCCTGAATAAGAAGGTCCTGTCTCAAAGGTAGCTTCCATGGTGGAACCGATGACATATTCATCAGGTCTGCATACCAAGTCCTGCGTGGCCACGCAGGAGCTATCAAGATCACAGAGGCCCTCTCCTGTTTGATCCTGGCTACCAGCCTGGGAATGAGAGGAAACGGTGGAAACACATAAGCTAGGTTGAAGGTCCAAGGCGCTACTAGTGCATCCACTAGAGTCGCCTTGGGATCCCTGGATCTGGACCCGTAGCAAGGAACCTTGAAGTTCTGACGAGACGCCATCAGATCCATGTCTGGAATGCCCCATAATTGAGTCAACTGGGCAAAAATCTCCGGGTGGAGTTCCCACTCCCCCGGATGGAATGTCTGACGACTCAGATAATCCGCTTCCCAGTTTTCCACACCTGGGATGTGGATCGCAGATAGATGGCAGGAGTGATTCTCCGCCCATTGTATTATTTTGGTTACTTCTTTCTTTTTTTTTTTTATTTATGTTTTCTTTTTATTTTCAATTCAAAACAACAGGTGAACATATGTAAGGTCAACAGTTTACAATCAAGGCAGGATAAATAAATCATGAAAAAGATTGATGTTAGGCTAAACATAGCATAATGTTTGTCATGAGGACAGTCCTTGTTGAAAGATTATACCATAGTCCAATGTCCTTTAATTAATCCATCGTGTGCTGTGACATTAGAGCTCTTGTGCTTAGGAAGAGTTAGAGATCAGCAGGTGTGGGGGGAGCTCCTGTTGTTTCAAAGATAGGACTAATGGTGTCCTTGCCCAATTGGGATGCTGATATACATTCCTCAAGACATATTGTATTATAAGTGTGAGGCAATGAGAGTAAACTTATCTCAAAAAATTAGCACTTAACATAAATTAAGGAGAGAAAGGAAAGAAGAGTAGAATAAAGAGAAAGATGGGAAATGGAAAGATAGTGGGGAGCTAACATGGTAACCGTGTACACAATCAGTGGTCTCATTTCTCTGCTTCTTCTGGTGTTGTTTACTTGCCCACTTCACTAGTCTGTGGTTAGAATTTTTATGCGTTGAACCATATTTAGATCATTGCAAGTTGTATATGATAAGGGCAGAAATGTCTCGTTGATGGCAGGGAGAGGGGGGGGGATAGGGGTTTTTTATAGAATTTAAAGGGGGGACCCTTTGTTGATTTGAGTCTATGTATCAGCGAATGTGAAGGATTCCCATAAGAAGATCATGTCTTGGTATAGGGTGAGTTGGCCTAGTTTGAGGTAATGCAATCTTTCCAGAAGAAGATTTTTTTGAACTGATGTTATCCATTCCTGGATAGCAGGGATTAATGTAGATTTCCATTTTCTAGGGATTAGCTGATTTGCAGTGTTGAGCATTAAGTGGTAAAGGTGTTTTCTTATCTTACAAGTGATGGCGGGGGGTTGGCAGAGTAAAACTAAATCTGGGGTGGGAGATATGTTTGTGCTTAATATTTTATTAATATATGTAAAAATTTGTGACCAGAATGGTTTTATAAGATCGCAGTCCCACCAAGGGTTTCTTGTAGTCCCACCAAGGGTTTCTTGTAGAAAAGTCCAGTCTAGTCTGTCAAATGCCTTTTCGGCGTCAGTCGATAGGAAAACAGTCGGGGATTGGGTTGTCGAGATGTATTCTAGGAGATTGAGAACTTTAACTGTATTATCTTTAGCCTCTCTATGAGGCACAAAACCCACTTGGTCTTGGTGGATTAAGGACGGAAGGATTTTATTATGACGGGTGGCTAAAATTTTGGCGTAGAGTTTTAGATCTATATTAAGTAGGGAGATGGGTCTATAATTGGCTGGGGAGTCAGTAGTTTTACCTGGTTTGGCAATAACAGAGATATTTGCTTGAAGCATGCTATCAGAGAAGGGACGGGAGGCATTTATGTGGTTAAATAGGTTTGTTAAGGGTGGGATTAGTAAATTTGCAAATGTTTTATAATAGAGACCTGTATAGCCGTCTGGGCCTGGGGCTTTATTTTGTTTTAACTGTCGGATTGCGTCATTTACTTCTGAGGTGGATATGGGTTTCTCCAGTAATTCGCTTTGCTCAGTGGTCAATTGTGTGAGTGGAATATTCTTAAGGTATTGGGAGCAAAGTTGGCTGTGTTTTTGGGTGTCCCTGTTGGTATACAAGTTATAGAGTTTATGGTAGAATACTTTGAATTTGTTCGCTATAGTGTGTGTATCTTCTATGATTTTACCTTGAGCTGATTTTATAGAGTGTACATAGATTTTCTGTTGTTGTTTTTTTAGAGCTCTTGCAAGGTATTTCCCTGGCTTATTACCCTCTCTATAAAAATTTTGTTGGAGAAATAGCAATTGCCTTTGTGCTTTGACATGAAGGATGGAATTCAGTTTATCTCTCTTTACTCTGAGTTCCTCAAGAACAGCGTTATCTAGGGGGTTGATTTTGTGGGTGTAATCTAGGTCAGATATTTCAGAGGTTAAGCTTTCTATTTCTAGTCTACCTTTCTTTTTGATTTGTGCTTTTGCTTTAATAAATTCTCCCCTGATTGTGCATTTGTGGGCTTCCCAAAGGGTTGCCACGTTCATATCTGGAGTGTTGTTATGTGCAAAAACATAATTTATGCTTACCTGATAAATTCCTTTCTTCTGTTGTGTGATCAGTCCACGGGTCATCATTACTTCTGGGATATTATCTGCTCCCCTACAGGAAGTGCAAGAGGATTCACCCAGCAGAGTTGCTATATAGCTCCTCCCCTCTACGTCACCTCCAGTCATTCGACCAAAGACCAACGAGAAAGGAGAAGCCAAGGGTGTAGTGGTGACTGAATTATAATTTAAAAAATATTTACCTGCCTTAAAAAACAGGGCGGGCCGTGGACTGATCACACAACAGAAGAAAGGAATTTATCAGGTAAGCATAAATTATGTTTTCTTCTGTTATGTGTGATCAGTCCACGGGTCATCATTACTTCTGGGATACCAATACCAAAGCAAAAGTACACGGATGACGGGAGGGATAGGCAGGCTCATTATACAGAAGGAACCACTGCCTGAAGAACCTTTCTCCCAAAAATAGCCTCCGAAGAAGCAAAAGTGTCAAATTTGTAAAATTTGGAAAAAGTATGAAGCGAAGACCAAGTTGCAGCCTTGCAAATCTGTTCAACAGAGGCCTCATTCTTAAAGGCCCAAGTGGAAGCCACAGCTCTAGTGGAATGAGCTGTAATTCTTTCAGGAGGCTGCTGTCCAGCAGTCTCATAGGCTAAACGTATTATGCTACGAAGCCAAAAAGAGAGAGAGGTAGCAGAAGCTTTTTGACCTCTCCTCTGTCCAGAATAAACGACAAACAGGGAAGAAGTTTGGCGAAAATCTAGTTGCCTGCAAGTAGAACTTGAGGGCACGAACTACATCCAGATTGTGTAGAAGACGTTCCTTCTTTGAAGAAGGATTTGGACACAAGGATGGAACAACAATCT
>NC_069499.1:1382583613-1382596113 GCF_027579735.1 Bombina bombina
GGCAGACCTGCGACTACATGGAGTCTGTCAGAATACTATAGACGGCTTATGATTCCAAGGGGCTTTAGGATACGTAACCAACCCACTATTGGACGTAACAACCCGGAGTTTTGCAAGCGCTGGTGCGCTATTCTGAACAAATGCTCCCTAGACCTCATCCTCTTGGTCACAGAGGAAGTCAGGAACCAGCTGGACAGAATCAAAACTGAGATTCAGGAGTGGGAAAGAGAAAAAGTGCCTGTTATGACTGATGACTCTTCAGAACAGTGGCTTGATAAGTTAGCCTCCCAGATTAAGGAATATAAGGACACCCTGGTGCAATTTAAAAATAGAAAACTGCAAACGGTAACGGATGACCATAAAGAAAAAATGGTGTATAGGTGGCTGAGTGGTAATGACAACAGAAGACCATTTCCTCAGAGACGTAGGAGACAAAGATTCTATACCAAACAGTCTCTGCAAACAGTGGACACTAGCTCTGGATCAGATACAGAGGCCACACAAGGTCCAAGCGGAGCAATTGATAGCCAACCATCCGGCCATCAGGTTTTTCAAGGGGTCACTACCCGAGCCGGCCAACGAAGACGAGGAAGAGGCCGCACATTCGGAGGGGAGGCTGGAGAGAGAAAGCCGCCAATACCATCCAGAAAATAACCACTGCTAGTCCCACTGAGGATCTAGTGGTGAATATTAGTGACCGTGTTTTATCTATGGCAGAGAGAAGTGTCTTGAACAGAGGTTTAAGTTTTGTCCCATCGGGTAAGGGTGATTAATTCTCCATGTATATTGACTGCCAAAAATTCCAACGATCTCTCAGACTAAAATAATTTTTTAAGGACTACTCCACGGATGGTGACCAACATAAGTTCAAGACAAAGAGTGCCTTTGATCCCCCAAGCAACAATGCCAGCATCAAGACCTTTATGAGACTTGTCTCCCAGGACTTAAAAGGATATGAGTCAAATAGATATCATACCAACCTGTCTACACAAGAAAAGGAAGCCATTTCAACACTCTCTAAGGATCCTGATATCGTGATCCGCACCGCGGATAAGGGCGGTGCGGTAGTGGTATTAAACTATAAATATTATAGTGAAGAGATTAACCATCAACTCGGTGATCCTGAGACCTACGAAGCACTTAATACGGATCCTACTAAGAACTTTCAACTTCTTATTGACCAGGCTATACAAGAGGGGTTCGATGAAGGTGTGATTGATGAAGACACGGTTGGGTTTCTGAAGACTAAGCATCCAGTCTGCCCAATTCTTTACACACTACCCAAAATTCATAAGAATTTGGCAAAGCCCCCTGGTAGGCCCATTGTCTCTGCTCGTAACTCCATTACCTCTAGGCTGGCAATCTTTGTGGACCATTTTCTGCAACCACTGGTGAAGAGCATGAGGTCCTATCTAAGGGACTCTACACAGCTCATTGAGGATATTAGAACCATTTCATTTGAAGAGCCGTACATTCTGGTAACGGCAGACGTCAACAGTCTGTACACAATTATCCCGCATGAAGCAGGGAAGCAACGTGTGTCAGAGGCCCTGGATAGATATCCCTATGTTGGTCCCCCTAGGGATTTTCTCATCAAGTTACTCGATTTGAGCTTGCGGCTCAATTACTTCAGGTTTGAGGGCAAGTACCACCAACAAATATCGGGTACGGCCATGGGCTCGAACAAGGCCCCCTCACTAGCTAACATCTTTATGGAGCACTATGAAACATCAGTGATGGAGATATACCAGAAACCTGAGGTACTATTTTACAGAAGGTACATTGACGATTTGTTGATTGTTTGGAGAGGTACAGTACCCGAGCTGGAGACATGGTTTACGTACCTAAATTCCCTTTCCAATCTGGTAAAGTTTAAGCTGAAGTATGACATGTCAAATATTGAGATTCTTGACCTGAACATCTTTAAAATGGATAATGGCTAACTAGGAACCTCCTTGTTTAGAAAACCTACAGACAGAAATTCAATTCTACACGCCACCAGCAATCATCCAACAGCATTGCTCAAAGCAATCCCGAAAGCACAATTGTGCCGGGCTGTTAGGAACAACAGTGATGTAATTAGAAGAGACCAACAATTAGAGGAGATGCAACAACGCTTCACACAAAGGGGCTACAACCCATACCTGATCCAGCAAAGTAGAGTGGCAGCTGAGAATGAGAACCGTGCCCTAACCACTACTAGGAATAAAGACGAGCAGAGATTGACCTTTACGACTGTATACAGCCCCATAACTAGGTCTTTGGGGAAATCATTGCGTGAACATTGGCACATTGTACAAGGTGATCCTCGACTTCCTTTCAATGGCTGGCAACACCCCAGAGTGGGCTATAAACGAGACAAGAATCTAAAAGATCTTTTGATGTTGACAGATCCAACCCATTGCTATACTGCTGAGACATGGTTATCAGGAAGGAAAAAGAAACCGGGATGCTACAGGTGCTTGGGATGTACCACCTGTAGTTCAATGATACCAGGGGCCACTTTTGGCCATCCACATCGTAACCAGAGATATAAGATCAGACATGTGCTAACCTGCACTACCACGCATGTGGTGTATCTATTAAACTGCAGTTGTGGGCGGTTCTATGTGGGTAAAACCACTGATGATGCCAGAACACGGTTCGCCAACCATAGGGCTTCTATTAGGACATCCCTCAAGAAGGGTTCAAGCGACCAACCTGTGGCTAGACATTTTGTGGAAAAAGGGCACGGTCTTCAAGACCTCAGATTCACCTTGATAGACCATGTCCCCCCTTTAAGGCGAGGGGGTGATAGAGATACACTTCTCCTACAGATTGAAGCCAAGTGGATCTTCCGGCTAAACACCTTGCAGCCCCATGGATTAAACACAATGTTTGATTGGCACCGTTTCCTATAGCTATGTATGCTGTTCTGATGGACAACTCTTGCTGAATGTCATTACCTTCCAATCCCATTTGATGGACTAGGAGAGTCCACGTATCATTCAACACTATATCTATTGCCACTGGATCTGCAATAATCTCTATACACCTGCTTAATTTTCTTATAATCCCCACGGGTGAATAGTGGGTCCTGGTACTTGCATGTTCTCAACACTCTCTACTATGTGAATGGGTGTTCGAATGATAAATTGTGCTGAGTTGAACCCCTATCGCGGCATTGATGGGTCTAGCCTGGTCTTTTTGACTATCAGCAATCCATTAAGTTATTAAAATTGGACATACCAATTCAAGGGGTTTAATATATATGAGCTCTGGATGTGAGCATATAGTTGAGGCTTATAATCATCAGCCCCAGTAGTTAGTTAGCTTGATTACGTACTGTGGTGCGTGTTTATCCATCTATAGTGGTTCTTGTTTAATGATTGACTATTATGTAAGGTGATATGTGTCACTCCCCTAGCGGTGTTGGCTGATCCTCTATAGCCATACCATCTGTTATGTTAATAGTACGATTTGTATAGCTTTGCTGACAGTGTGTTTACCTTTTTTGGTCTCGCATCTGCTGTGTATGGCTCGGTGCGATCAATCACCATGGCAGCAGTACACAATCCTTGTGATTGGCTCATTGTCCCCCACGTGACTGACCTGGCTAGTTCCGGGTCCTGTACACGGCGTTGTGTGGTGCTGCAGCGGTATGGATCTGTAACGATCAGGGATGTGTCTCCCCTGGTGAGTGCCTAAATCCTCCAGTTTTCTGAGTTAATGCTCCCCTTGTTTGACTGGTATGGGCTGAAAGCGTTAGTTGAATGATTGAATGTACACTCTCATTCCGCTTTGTTCTGTGTGCTATCTGCCTCAGTTTCTATTGTTTCACAGTCCCTTTATTTATCACTTGGGCAGTCACTTTTAAGTTTAGAGCCAGGATGGCTTATACATAATTTTTGTATTAACATGTCAACACTTGATTGTTTATAATGTGACGCATTGGTCACCATGGTTACCAGTTTGGCATTTTTTTGCTCTAATTGGGGGGAGGGGTTTGTTTGCAACATTGTATAAAGTCACTATTGTTTGATACACGCGTTGTCTGAAGAAGGGGATATTGTCCTCGAAACGTCACAGCTTTTGTTCTAAGTAAAAGTTTTTCACAAAAAGACCAGTGAGTGCAAGCATTTTGTTCCATATATATATATATATATGTGTGTGTGTATATATATCAGAGACAGTGCCCACCTCCTCTACCAACTTAATGACATCAAATGGCAACCGACTTTTCAGTGGCTCACCATAGATGTGACGGCCCTTTACTCTAGTATACCCCACCAGAAGGGATTGGAGGCTCTGGGTCAAATGATCAGGAGATACACTTCATTCTCTGATGAATACATTCAATTAGTAGTTTCCACTGCCAGATTCCTTCTCTCACACAACTACTTTGTCTCTGGGGGGGAATTCTATTTGCAGAAATGTGGCACAGCCATGGGGGCAAAATTTGCCCCCGCATATGCCAATTTATACATGGGCTGGCTGGAACTTAACAGCATTTATGCTGACGACTTCCCCCTCAGGGACAATCTAGTTGTGTACGGCCGCTACATCGACGACCTCATAGTCATTTGGAACTCTGATAACCGGACAGAGGCACACACCCTGGTAGACCTTCTTAATGATAACCAGTTTAATCTAAAGTTTACATATTCGTTATCATTTAATGCTATAGCTTATTTAGATTTACATCTTTATATAGATTAAGGATCTAACATCATTTCTACAATTCACAGGAAGACTCTAGCACGCAATACCATACTTAGAGCTGACTCTTGCCATGTTAGACACACCATCAGGGGCATCCCCAAAGGCCAATACATTAGGGCGCGCAGAAACTGTTCCAACATTCAACAGTACAGAATACAGGCAGATGCCATCACCCAGAGACTCCTAGAGAGGGGTTACAATAAGAAGTCACTCATACAAACAGCCAATCAAGTGAGCAAAATAGACAGGCAGACTCTGTTCTCAAGCTACACTAGTAGAAATACCACTAACACCACAAAGAAAAATGCATTTACTGATGAAATTGTCTTTTCCACCCAATACAGCAGACAATTTGATGAGGTCTGCAAAATAGTACTCAAATACCTTCCCATCCTCCAGAGTGACGCCAAACTACAACACATAACCAAACAACAAATCAAATGTGTAGCCAAAAAGGCCCCCACAGTGGGGGATAGGGTTAGGAAACACTTCACCAACAAACCCATACCTGGGACACAATGGCTCAGCCTCAGTAAAGGTTTCTTTAAATGTGGCCATACCTGCAAGAGTTGCAATTACACTCAGAAAACAGATCACTTCACCTCTTCCAGTACGGGCAAAACATTCTCTATCAAACAAACAAAGAATAGACTGTACTACCCGTTTTGTAGTATACCTAATTACATGTAGGCAGTCTTCCCTACAATACGTAGGCCTCACCACACGACCACTCAAGGACCGCATCAGACAACACTTATTATCCTTAGAAGATGAAATCCCTAGAACCCCTGTAGCTAAACATTTCCGGTCTCATGGTAATCATATTAAACATCTTTTTACATTTTTAGGCATTGAACATATCCACAATGACATCAGAGGAGGAGATAGGGTTGGGAAACTCCAGAAGAGAGAGGCATACTGGATATTTACTCTTCACACCAAATCTCCCCATGGCATCAATATGAGACATGACCTTGACCTATTCATTGATTAGGTTTGATATATGCCCTATCAGCAGGGGACCTTTCTGCCCCTTCCTTAATTAATTGTTTTCCCCCCTTCATTTCCCCTCATTATCTCCCCTCCTCCCCCCCTGTCCTAACACTCAACTCCAGGCCCAGGAATGTTTGCCCCTAGGTTTCTGTTTTATTTAGATAACTTAATTTTTAGTGTTCCCTTTTCTCTCACTGGTTTGTAACTCATACCTTACATTCAGACCATCCTCTTTTAATGGCCACTGCCGATTCCAGAATTGCATATCGCTCTAACTTAGCATTTAGTATCCTCCTTCTCATCTGACCTCTGCACTCCCTACTCGGGTACCCGTGTCACCTGCATTAAGCTTACATAGAGCGGGCAATTAATGTCCAATAGGTACAGTTTTTTCCCCCTTGGTCCCGACACAAAAACTAGGTATCCACTCTATATACTGTGTTAACTTGTCCGGCCACTAGGGGCACACAGAATCAACCACCCTATTGGCCTTGCCCAAGCACCCTGCTTAATCCCCTACCTATGTAACAAAGATATGGCCATATATTACTATTAATTATCATCATTACTATTATCCCCCCTTTTTTTACATTTATTTTTACATTCATTTTTATTTTAATACGCCTCATCTAACCAATATTTCTTTTTTCACTAGCAAGATACCTTTTTGGTTGATACATATTGTTTTAATTTAGTAATTTTAGATTTTTCTTTAATGTACTCTTTTTTTCTTTACCCCTAAGTGTGATCTTGCGACTTTCAGGAATAATGTCCTTCCTAATCTATTAGTCCACTCAAAACTTAGTTTCATAATTTGTAATGAGAGTTTTATGGTATAGCAAACATTACAAGTGTCCCTGCTACCAATACAGGAATCCAATGCTATGGAGATAATCAACTAATAACATTTAAGAATAACGTACCACTGATTCCCTGTGATCTCTGGGCCAAATTAATTTAAAGATATTTCATACAAAGATTTTAGTAGCATGAAGACAAATATCACGAGGTGTATAAATAAGATAGGAAATGAATAAAAGAATAAAAAACAAAACAAACAAATAAAAACATACATCAATACATGATAAAAAAATAAAAATATAAAAAAGTAGTAATAGTAACCTCAATGCACGCCTAGGATGTGTGCGCTTAACACAATTATGGAACCCAGGGGTGGAGAGTATCCTCTCTTGGACCCTCTCCGCCACTGGTTTCCAGTCTTTTAGTCTGAATGTAGTGATCATTGTGCCAATAGTTCATCCTAATTAATTCACCATCACTTGATTTTAAGCTCACTTTTTAATTATCTCCCATGTTTCCTTTCACTTTGCACTAAAAAATACTTTTTTCTTTATTTAACGAACAGATTTTAGAAACTTATTCACTGATGTCACTTACCTATTCATTTATATACTCACTTGAGATAGTACACATTTACACCCAGTTTTAGTACATTATTACAGGGATCAGTGCTGGGATTAGTGCTGCCCACTTTTGTGAACTTTGTTCTATTGGCCGATACTCTCTATATAAACCTTCCACAGGTAACACCACTAGATCTCTGATGAAGCGCATGTGAGCATGCGCGAAACGCGTCAGATCTAGCACCCCTTGCACACCTGTGTTAGTGCTACTCACCTTTTGTATATCAAATAAAGTCACCTGGCTTCAAGTTCCTGAGTCCTCGCCTTTCTTCTTGTAATATATATATATATATATATATATATATATATATATATATATAACAATTTATGCTTACCTGATAAATTCCTTTCTTCTGTAGTGTGATCAGTCCACGGGTCATCATTACTTCTGGGATATTACTCCTCCCCAACAGGAAGTGCAAGAGGATTCACCCAGCAGAGCTGCATATAGCTCCTCCCCTCTACGTCACCCCCAGTCATTCGACCAAGGACCAACGAGAAAGGAGAAACCAAGGGTGTAGTGGTGACTGGAGTATAATTTAAAAAATAATTACCTGCCTTAAAAACAGGGCGGGCCGTGGACTGATCACACTACAGAAGAAAGGAATTTATCAGGTAAGCATAAATTATGTTTTCTTCTGTTAAGTGTGATCAGTCCACGGGTCATCATTACTTCTGGGATACCAATACCAAAGCAAAAGTACACGGATGACTGGAGGGATAGGCAGGCTCTTTATACAGAAGGAACCACTGCCTGAAGAACCTTTCTCCCAAAAATAGCCTCCGAGGAAGCAAAAGTGTCAAATTTGTAAAATTTGGAAAAAGTATGAAGCGAAGACCAAGTTGCAGCCTTGCAAATCTGTTCAACAGAGGCCTCATTCTTGAAGGCCCAAGTGGAAGCCACAGCTCTAGTAGAATGAGCTGTAATTCTTTCAGGAGGCTGCTGTCCAGCAGTCTCATAAGCTAAACGTATTATACTACGAAGCCAAAAGGAAAGAGAGGTAGCAGAAGCCTTTTGACCTCTCCTCTGACCAGAGTACACGACAAACAGAGAAGACGTTTGTCGAAATTCCTTAGTTGCCTGTAAGTAAAATTTTAGGGCACGAACTACGTCCAGATTGTGTAGTAGACGTTCCTTCTTCGAAGAAGGATTTGGACACAAAGAAGGAACAACAATCTCTTGATTGATATTCCTGTTAGTGACTACCTTAGGTAAGAACCCAGGTTTAGTACGCAGAACTACCTTATCCGAATGAAAAATCAAATAAGGAGAATCACAATGTAAGGCTGATAACTCAGAGACTCTTCGAGCCGAGGAAATAGCCATTAAAAATAGAACTTTCCAAGATAACAACTTTATATCAATGGAATGGAGGGGTTCAAACGGAACGCCCTGTAAAACGTTAAGAACAAGGTTTAAACTCCATGGCGGAGCAACAGTTTTAAACACAGGCTTAATCCTCGCCAAAGCCTGACAAAAAGCCTGAACGTCTGGAACTTCTGACAGACGTTTGTGCAACAGAATGGACAGAGCTGAGATCTGTCCCTTTAATGAACTAGCAGATAAACCCTTTTCTAAACCTTCTTGTAGAAAAGACAATATCCTAGGAATCCTAACCTTACTCCAAGAGTAACCTTTGGATTCACACCAATATAGGTATTTACGCCATATCTTATGGTAAATCTTTCTGGTAACAGGCTTCCTAGCCTGTATTAAGGTGTCAATAACTGACTCAGAAAACCCACGTCTTGATAAAATCAAACGTTCAATTTCCAAGCAGTCAGCTTCAGAGAAGTTAGATTTTGATGTTTGAAAGGACCCTGTATCAGTAGGTCCTGTTTCAGAGGTAGAGACCAAGGTGGACAGGATGACATGTCCACCAGGTCTGCATACCAAGTCCTGCGTGGCCATGCAGGTGCTATTAGAATCACTGATGCTCTCTCCTGTTTGATTCTGGCAATCAATCGAGGAAGCATCGGGAAGGGTGGAAACACATAAGCCATCCTGAAGTCCCAAGGTGCTGTCAGGGCATCTATTAGGACTGCTCCTGGATCCCTGGATCTGGATCCGTAACGAGGAAGCTTGGCGTTCTGTCGAGACGCCATGAGATCTATCTCTGGTTTGCCCCAACGTCGAAGTATTTGGGCAAAGACCTCCGGATGAAGTTCCCACTCCCCGGATGAAAAGTCTGACGACTTAAGAAATCCGCCTCCCAGTTCTCCACTCCCGGGATGTGGATTGCTGACAGGTGGCAAGAGTGAGACTCTGCCCAGTGAATTATCTTTGATACTTCCATCATTGCTAGGGAGCTTCTTGTCCCTCCCTGATGGTTGATGTAAGCTACAGTCGTGATGTTGTCCGACTGAAACCTGATGAACCCCCGAGTTGTCAACTGGGGCCAAGCCAGGAGGGCATTGAGAACTGCTCTCAATTCCAGAATGTTTATTGGCAGGAGACTCTCCTCCTGACTCCATTGTCCCTGAGCCTTCAGAGAATTCCAGACGGCACCCCAACCTAGAAGGCTGGCGTCTGTTGTTACAATTGTCCAGTCTGGTCTGCTGAATGGCATCCCCCTGGACAGATGTGGCCGAGAAAGCCACCATAGAAGAGAATTTCTGGTCTCTTGATCCAGAGAAGGGGACAAGTCTGAGTAATCCCCATTCCACTGACTTAGCATGCATAGTTGCAGTGGTCTGAGGTGTAAGCGAGCAAATGGCACTATGTCCATTGCCGCTACCATTAAGCCGATTACCTCCATGCATTGAGCCACTGACGGGTGTTGAATGGAATGAAGGGTGCGGCAAGCACTTTGAAGTCTTGTTAACCTGTCCTCTGTCAGGTAAATCTTCATTTCTACAGAATCTATAAGAGTCCCCAGGAAGGGAACTCTTGTGAGTGGAACGAGTGAACTTTTCTTTTCGTTCACCTTCCATCCATGTGACCTTAGAAAAGCCAGTACTAACTCTGTATGAGACTTGGCAGTTTGAAAGCTTGAATCAGAATGTCGTCTAGGTACGGAGCTACCAAAATTCCCCGCGGTCTTAGTACCGCCAGAAGAGCACCTAGAACCTTTGTGAAGATTCTTGGAGCTGTAGCCAATCCGAAAGGAAGAGCTACAAACTGGTAATGCCTGTCTAGAAAGGCAAACCTTAGATACCGGTAATGATCTTTGTGAATCGGTATGTGAAGGTAAGCATCCTTTAAATCCACTGTGGTCATGTACTGACCTTCTTGGATCATGGGTAAAATTGTTCGAATAGTCTCCATTTTGAATGATGGAACTCTTAGGAATTTGTTTAGGATCTTTAAATCCAGGATTGGTCTGAAAGTTCCCTCTTTTTTGGGAACCACAAACAGATTTGAGTAAAACCCTTGTCCCTGTTCCGACCGTGGAACTGGATGGATTACTCCCATTAACAATAGTTCTTGTATGCAGCGTAGAAACGCTTCTTTCTTTGTTTGGTTTGTTGACAACCTTGACAGATGAAATCTCTCTCTTGGAGGAGAGTATTTGAAGTCCAGAAGGTATCCCTGAGATATTATCTCTAGCGCCCAGGGATCCTGGACATCTCTTGCCCAAGCCTGGGCGAAGAGAGAAAGTCTGCCCCCCACTAGATCCGATCCCGGATCGGGGGCCCTCAATTCATGCTGTTTTAGTGGCAGCAGCAGGTTTCCTGGCCTGCTTGCCCTTGTTCCAGGACTGGTTAGGTCTCCAGCCTTGTCTGTAGCGAGCACCAGATCCTTCTTGTTTTGGAGCAGTGGAAATTGATGCTGCTCCTGCTTTGAAATTCCGAAAGGAACGAAAATTAGACTGTCTAGCCTTAGGTTTGGCTTTGTCTTGAGGCAGGGCGTGGCCCTTACCTCCTGTAATGTCAGCGATAATTTCTTTCAAACCGGGCCCAAATAAGGTCTGCCCCTTGAAAGGTATATTAAGTAATTTGGACTTAGAAGTTACATCAGCTGACCAGGATTTTAGCCACAGTGCTCTGCGCGCCTGAATGGCGAATCCGGAATTCTTAGCCGTAAGTTTAGTTAAATGTACTACGGCTTCCAAAATGAATGAATTAGCTAGCTTAAGTATTCTAAGCCTGTCCGAAATGTCGTCCAGCGTAGCTGAACTAAGGTTCTCTTCCAGAGACTCAATCCAGAATGCCGCTGCAGCCGTGACCGGCGCAATGCATGCAAGGGGTTGCAATATAAAACCTTGTTGAACAAACATTTTCTTAAGGTAACCCTCTAACTTTTTATCCATTGGATCTGAAAAGGCACAGCTATCCTCTACCGGGATAGTGGTACGCTTAGCTAAAGTAGAAACTGCTCCCTCCACCTTAGGGACCGTTTGCCATAAGTCCCGTGTGGTGGTGTCTATTGGAAACATCTTTCTAAATATCGGAGGGGGTGAGAACGGCACACCGGGTCTATCCCACTCCTTAGTAATAATTTCAGTTAGTCTCTTAGGTATAGGAAAAACGTCAGTACTTGTTGGTACAGCAAAATATTTATCCAACCTACACATTTTCTCTGGTATTGCAACTGTGTTACAATCATTCAGGGCCGCTAACACCTCCCCTAGTAATACACAGAGGTTTTCCAGCTTAAATTTAAAATTTGAAATATCTGAATCCAATCTGTTTGGATCAGAACCGTCAGCCGCAGAATGAAGCTCTCCGTCCTCATGTTCTGCAAGTTGTGACGCAGTATCTGACATGGCCCTAGCATTATCAGCGCACTCTGTTCTCACCCCAGAGTGATCACGCTTGCCTCTTAGTTCTGGTAATTTAACCAAAACCTCAGTCATAACAGTAGCCATATCTTGTAATGTTATTTGTAATGGCCGCCCAGATGTACTGGGCGCCACCATATCGCGCACCTCCCGAGCGGGAGATGCAGGTACTGTCACGTGAGGCGAGTTAGTCGGCATAACTCTCCCCTCGTTGTTTGGTGAAATTTGTTCAATTTGTACAGATTGACTTTTATTTAAAGTAGCATCAATACAGTTAGTACATAAATTTCTATTGGGCTCCACTTTGGCGTTAGCACAAATAGTACAGGTCTCATCCTCTGAATCAGACATGTTTAACACACTAGCAAATAAACTTGCAACTTGGAAATATTATTCAAGTAAAATACAATGAAAAAACGTACTGTGCTTAAGAAGCACTGAAAGATATATAACAGTTGAAATCAATAAACTTTGTAAAACAAAACACAATTTAGCAAAGGCTTGTTCCCATTAGCAAAGGATAACTAACCCTGATGGCATAAAAAAGTTAAAGAATAAACGTTTTTTATCACAGTCAACTACAATCTCACAGCTCTGTTAGATTACTTCCCTCAAACAAGCTTTGAAGACCCCTGAGTTCTGTAGAGATAAACCGGAA